>NC_081555.1:105050877-105230877 GCF_963082655.1 Stomoxys calcitrans | reverse complement strand
TCAAAATTACAATAACCATCAAAGTATACCCGCCCATGATCATTTTATTATGTTCCTGCTACCAAAAATATCCAAACTTGTGAGGGCACAAATGTTCCGTAAGAAATATGATCGGTTTTTGAGAGATTGTCTCAAGCATGTCATGGATAAACGCAAGGAATCTGGCAAGGAACGTAATGATCTCATTGATACACTTATACGTCTGTGCAAAGAGGCTGAAGGGAGTGATGAGTATCCGGACAAGGATTTGTATATTGATGCTATTTTGGCTCAGGGTGCTGTCTTCATAGTGGCTGGATATGAGACCTCTTTATCGGCTATCGCTTTTACTCTCTACTTATTGGCTAAAAGTCCTAAATTGCAGAAACGTTTGCGCGAGGAAATAAAAAAGATTTTGCACGAAGGCAAAGGTGAGGTTACCTACGAAGCTCTTAAATCAATGGAATATTTGGATATGGTTATGCGAGAGAGCTTGCGCCTATATCCGGCAGTGGGATTTTTGGAGCGAAAACATCATGCCATGGATGGGGAATTTTCCCTGGAGCCCTATCATAAATTTAAGATACCCAATGGGATGCCCATTTTTATATCGAATTATGCCATACATCGGGATCCTTTGGTAAGTTATTAAGTCAAGATAATTAGTTTGTTTGAAATGCTTGAATTGAAACAAGTAAAAACCCTACTAAATTCTTTGTTTTGTTTGAAATAAGTATTGCAAGTATTGGTGATGCCATTAGTCAAAAAATTGTTTCAAACTAGTTTCCAGCTCCCCCTCTTTTTCCCTGAGTCTAATCCACGGAAGTTAGATTGGTCCATTGTGATGCCTAAGCAATATATGAAGTGTAGTAAAATATTTTTGTCTTTGCAAATTTGGTATGGATTGGGGCTTCTATGGTCTTAAGAAGTCATATCGGTGAAGCGATATTAAAGGGGTCTAGTTCAGTATATAAACCGATTCGGATCATACTTGGTAAAATTTCAGTCAAATCAGGCGAAAATTGAGGCTTCTAGAAGCTTAATCCCTAAAATCCGGGGATTGGTTCATATGAGGGTTATATGATTATATAGACCGATTCGGATCACACATTTAACTCAGATGTTGGAATTCATAGCAGAAGTCGATGTGCCAAATTTCAGCTAAAATCAAAGCCAAATTGAGGCTTCTAGGAACTCAAGAAATCAAATCTGGGAATCGATTTATATGGGGGCTATATCAGTAAGTAGGCTGATTCGGATCATACTTGTCGCCGATGTTAGAAGTAAGAACGGAAATCCTTGTGCCCAATTTGAGCCAAATCAGCTGAAAATTGAGGCTTTTAGGGGATCAGAAATTCAAAACCGGGATCAGTTTATATGGGAGGGAGCTATATCCAAATCTTATCCGATATGGGTCATTTGCAATCCCCATCCGACCTACATCGATAAGAAGTATCGGTACAAAATCTTAAGAGTATATTTTTATTCGTTGGAACGCTATTGTGATTTCGACAGACGGACGGATTGACGGACAAAGATAGATCGACTCCGAATGTCAAGACGATAAAAAAAAATATATTTTTTATACTTTATAAGGTCCTCTATATAGACCGATTTTCCGATAAAGGGTCTAATGCCCATAAAAACTTAATTTTTCATCCTATTTTGCTGAAATTTGAAACAGTTAGTGGTTTTATGGCTCCCGATATCTTACCCAAATATGGTTTAAATCGGACTATATTTAGATATAGCTGTCATATATACCGATCTCCCGATAAAGGGTCCGAAGCCCATAAAAGCTTTATTTATTGCCCAATTTCACTGAAATTTGAAACAGTGGGTTATTTTAAGCCTCCCGACATCTGATTTAAGTATGGATCATATCGGACTATATTTAGATATAGCTGCAATATAGACCTATCTGCCGATAAAGGTTCTGAAGGCCATAAAAGCCCAATTTATTACCCGATTTCGCTGAAATTTGAAACAGTGGGTAGTTTTAGGTCCCCCGATATCCGCCCCAAGTATGGTTTGGATCGGACTATATTTAGATATAGCTGCCATATAGAGCTATCTGCCGATAAAGGGTCTGAAGACCATAAAAGCATTATTTTGTATCCAATTTCACTGAAATTTGAAACATTGAGTACTTTTAGGCCAACCGCCATACCACCTAAATATGGTAAAAATTGTACTGTATTTAGATATAGCTGTAATATAGACCGATATGCCGGTTAAGGGTTTATTTATTACCCGTTTTTGTTTAAATTAAAAATACAAAATTCAACAGTGACTTATATTTGTAAGATCACTTAATGTCTGTGCCGAATTTGGGTGCATAAGTAATCCAATTTTCATCGGATTGTAACGAAAGGGGCTTTACATATATACCCGAGGTGATGGGTATCCAAAGTTCGGGCCGGCCGAACTTAATGCCTTTTTATTTACTTGTTTTCATATATTCTCCCTCTCTCATTCTTTATTTGCAGTACTGGCCCAATCCTGAAGTTTTCGATCCAGAACGTTTTTCCCCCCAAAATAAGGAGGGCATTTCTCCTTATGCTTACCTGCCTTTTGGTTTGGGGCCACGTAGTTGCATGGGTGGCCGTTTGGGACTTCTAATATCAAAAGTTGGAGTTTTGTATTTTCTGAAAAATTATGAAGTAAGGCAATGTCCACAGACTGTGGAGAAAATGTCCTTTAATCCGAATATGCTGACACTGGAATGTAAAGATGATATTATTTTGCAATTTGTTAAGGATCCTCTTTGGAGAAATGCTTAATCCTTACAAAGATAGAAAAAAATCCGAGAACAAGTTATTAAGGCTGTAGGAAACAATTAAATAATAAAGAATAAAATAAAATTGGTAAGATTTTCATATTTAAGGCTTTTATACACTTGGTTATTATTGTTTATATTGGTTATTATTGTAATTATTTTAGTTTATCATCGATAAAGCTATACAAAAATTAAGCTTTTTGTCCTAGAAACTACAAATTGTTCCATTTTATTAAATTTCCCATTTAATGGCTTATAATTGTATTTTTCTACTTCATTTGAGCTCACCAAGAGAAGGAAAATTCTATTGAACGAGAGCTTTAAATTTTTTGGGCGTTAATATTATTATTTCAAACGAGCAGATATTCACCCTTTTCGGAATTTTTGGCAATCTAATCAACTTGTCCACTTCTCTGAATGAGTAATTTATACACTAGGCCATTTACCAGCAGTCACCAGCAAATCAACCAGGCACCAATGAACCAGCATTGAACCTAACAATATCCAGGCGTTTCTCTCTTCCCACTGTCTATTCCCCATGCGAGGCAATCAATCATGCTGTCATTCAAGCAAACAGAGCGTGAAAATTAAAAATACAAAGACAACAAAAACTGCATTCAGCTCAGATGCCATGCTGTGCTTCACCACCAGCTGGAAAAAATGGAAATTTTTCGGATGGTTCAAAAATAACGAATTTCTAAATAATATAGTTGATTTTTAAGTATTCACTATAAATGACCATCGCCAAACCGTCATCTATCGAAAATTGTTTGAGTTGGTCAAGCATTTGCTAAAGCTCAGCCATCAACCTTAGAGTAGTAGGTTGCGGGGAGTAACTGGCCTTTGCCAGGGCCTTACATATAATATATGGGAATTTGTAGACCGCAGTCAAATGTAGACTGCGAAAACGAAGATCAGTTTTTCGATGTTCAGCAACTGAAATGATAAAGTGGATGTCTCGTATTGACCCAAAATAATGAAGCGTTTATTGGTCAGAGGCTTACATATAACCGATTTGTAAAATTTTTCATCTTAGAGACGTATCCGAGATTGCCTACCACTAAACTACAATCCCTTTCAGGTGAGAATTTGTAGACCATATAAAATGTAGACTACAAAAGTGAAGATAAATTTTTCGAAGTTCAGCAAATGAAATGACAAAGTGGATATCATCCCTATCACGATTATATGTCCCGGGTTGACCCGAAATATTGAAGCGTTTATTGGTCAGAGGCTTACATATTACCGCTTTGTAATATTTTTCTCCTGAGAGACGTTTCCGAGATTGCCTGCCACTGAACTGCAATCCCTACTAGGCGTATTACGCAAGGGTCTGGAAAATAGGGACGTAATTTCGATATTACATAGAGGCAAGAAATATAGTACAAGGGATTCATAAAGATCGATTTGCTTTCTTGTCGAAACTTATTAAAAAATTTTCAACTAATCAACAGGAAAGCATGGCGACGGGTCCGAACATCATCGCAGAGCATATTAGCCATGGTCTCAACTAGATAAAGCCGTGTCATAGGACAATCGCTACAGTCAGCCACGCCACCCTCTATGAGGATCCCCAAAACGCTTGTCCAGCTTGGACTGAAACATTGGATTGGAATCCTTAGGCGTGTGTTGAGTTTATAGAAAACAAATAAAAGCGTGCTATGACGGCCGGGCCGAATCTTTAATACTCTCCGCTATGGATCGCACTTGTCAAGTTCTTTGCCCGTAATTTCATTATAGACAATCAATGGATAATGCATAGAATTCTATCCTATTGGAGTTATAGCAGGTTATAAAACGAATCGGGATATACTAGCCTTAAATGTTGGAGACCATAGTAGATGTCATTGTGAGTAATTTTAGCCAAATCGGGTAAAAATCCGGTAATCGATTTATTTGAGAGCCATAGTTTATGGACCGGTTCACCCATAGAAAAAAATTAAGCACGACGTTGACAAAGTGACCATATTCGTTCATAAAAGCGAATCAACACGCAGACGTTATCAGATCAAACATATATGTTGATAAACCAACAACAGTTTTTCAAATGAAATGTCCACACCCGTTGACAATCTGACAACGTCTAGTGTACAGTTTTTTAAAAGACTGCAATAAGCTTTTGTGTGCTGCTGAATATCGAATATGTGCTCCACCCTTTACATTGAATTCCATGAAACATCATCGGGTGTTCACAAAATCATCCACACTAGTTTACAATATTGTCAACAATGTCTATGCATGATAATGGGAACATTAAAGCATGATATTGCAACGACTTTTTTCTATCAGTGTTCAGACCATATTTAACGCGTATGTTGAAGGTCATAGAAGAATCTACGCCATCTAGAAGCTCAAAAAGTGCAATTGGGAGATCAGTTCATATGGAAGCTGTATCAGGTTTTAAATCGCCATATATTTGATTTCATACTAGAAATCAATATGCACAATTTCAGCTAAATCGGATAAAAATTAGTGTTTCTACGGATTTAAGAAGTACAATCGGTTTATATGGGAGCTATATCAGGTTTTGAATCGATTTCAGAGAATAATTGTGTCCTCTTGAGTTTCAAGTATAATCGGGAGATTGGTTTACTTATATAGGTTTGGTTGGGTTGAAAAGAGGGTGCGGATGTTAATCCACCCCATGCCACTATTGACATACACATAAGCCAGAAATCTATGGACGTACACCTGAGCCAGTTTTGCGCTCTAAATACTAAAAAAAAGTAACCTCGAAAAAGAAAATCTATGTTAGGCACTCCGTGCAACTTAAAAGATCCTAAGTTGGTTCATGTCTGGTATTGTGTCCCCACCTAAGCGCCGGTATCTGTTAGACGCGAAAGCCGGGCAATGACATAGGAAATGCTCCAACGGTATCATCATTTTCCTTGCATGCCCTACACATGCTGTCACTTGCCGCAACGATTTAACATAAATGAGCTCGTAGTCCTATGTGTCCCGTTATGCTACCAAAAGCTATTCTAACCTCCTTCTTACTTCCTTTCAAAAATAGCTTCATCCTCTCACGATCTGGATCTCCCCATAACATTTTTGCCGTCCTACCGACCGTTTCGCTGTTCCATGGTGTTGCATGAGCACTCGTCGACTACACCCCTAACTCGGGCGTACGTAAGTCCTATGTGTCCTGGTATGATATCAAAAGCTATACTGACCTCCTTCATTCTTCCTTTTAGTAATAGCCTCGCCTTCTTTCGATCCGGATCTTCCCATAAAATGTTCGCCATCCTAATGAGCTTTTCGTTGGTTGTTAAACAGTGTTACAAGTGCATTCGTCGCCCACGCCCTTAACTCGACCCGAAAGGCTTCGGGTTAACCAAATTTATTGACGACAGTTCTCTGTCCTTCACCGCCACCCAAACGATGCGGATCGTGCTATCCTCAGTGAAGGCGTTAATCTCTTTCTTACATTTCAACGTCGTTCGCGATCTAACCGTCCTGGTTGTTATTGCCTTTATTGCCAGTTTACTGTCCGTAAAAATGTTCATACTCGACGTCATCGCGTTAACACCACACCACCCCATGCATTCCCTGATCGCCAGGATTTCCGCCTGCAGGACCGCATGTAACATGATCTTCCAGATGGTATTACTAGGATTCCGTCAATCGAAGACTGTGCCGCTGGCAGCAGTGTCTCGCACTTTACCTCAAGTGTCGTCTCAGGTATCCGAACGGAAAACTCCTCCATTCTTTCCAGGTTTCCTTTATCGCCTCGATTTTACCGCGATGGTATGACCTTCTCCTATTCTCTATCCATTCTCCCATCGCCTTAAGTCTCCAATGGCTGTCTCACACTTAATCTGTATGTCTATGGGTCGGATAACTAGAATGGTCTCCATGACCCTAATAGGAGTGGTTCTCATCGCTCCGCCTATGCGGAACCTGTTTTATAATCCTCTAGGCCCTTAACCGGCATATCGGTCCATATGGCAGTCGGTCCATATGGCATATCGGTCCATATGGTCCGATGTGGGCCATATCCGTTTGAATATCGGAACCCCTAGTAAAACTTCCTGTTTAAAATTTCAGCGAAATCGGACCAAAAATGCGGCTTTTAAGGGCTTAAGACCCAAAATCGCCAGATCGGTCTATATGGCAGCTATATCTAAATATATTCCAGTTTAGCCCATTCAAGAACTTAACCTGCGTATGGAAATAATACAAGTCTGTGCAAAATTTCAACTTAATATTTCAATTTTAAAAGACTGTAGAGTGATTACAGCTGACGGACACACGGACGGACAGACAGCCGGACATCGTTAAACCGTCTTAGAATTTGATGACGATCAGAAATGTATGTATAAGCTGATTTTTTAAAAGCTATTGGAAAGTTTTTCAAAAAAAGCACAAAAATTCATTAAATCTTTATTTGATTTGATAGTACAGTCCATATAATTTAATGTTTGAAAATTATTTCAAGCGAATGTTGACCGTGACTGCACCTCAAATGGTCCATCAACTTAGTCCAATTTTGGCATACACTTCCAACATATTGGCTGGTATTTAACAAATTAATGCGTCAATGTTGTCTTCCAATGCGTCAATTAAAGCGTGTATAGACATGAGCTTTAATATAGCTCCACAAAAACTAGTCTAAAGGCATTAAATCTCACGATCAAGGCGTTTTATTTCACGTTCGGTACCGGTTAATTGGTCACTGGACATGAAATAAAATGTTCACAGAACTCGCCTTTTAACAAGTCCATTGTTACGCGTGCTGTGTGGCATGTGGCACCGTCTTGTTGAAACCAAATATCATGCAAGTCAAGCTCTTGCATTTTGGGCAAACAAAGTTGGACATCATCTCACGATAGTGCTCAACATTCACAGTTACGTAACGATTGGCCAAACTTGGGGGTTTAGACCGCATGTCATGCATTGGGTATATACTGCGGCTGTCAGACCTATAATGCTATATGCTGTTGTGGTCTGGTGGACGGAGCTTCAAAAGTCCACCTACTGCTCAATACTTAACAAGATCTAAAGGATGGCTGGTTTGTGCATCACAGCCGCACTGAGGACGACACCATCTGATGCACTGAATTTAATGCTACATCTTATACCTCTGGACATTGTGGCTACCCAAATTGTAGCGACTACTGCCTTGAGGTTAGAGGAGCTTTCTCATTGGTCAAGTGGCGGCTACGGACACTGTGTTATCCAATGTTCCAGGCAGTGTGGATTACACCCAACCTGAGCCGCTTTTTCCTGATAAAACCGATTGGAACTACGATATCCCCGATACAAAAAACCATACCGATGGTTCCAAACTAAACGACTAGGGTCGGAAAATTCGATGTGTTGCAAACGGAATGACTAAATGAATATACCCCCTATCCTATGGTGGTGGGTGTAAAAATTAAAAAAAAAAATTACTACGTCAAAATAGATGCTTTAAATAAAGAATATACGAAATTTCATCAAAATTGGACAAGGGAATCGATGGTCAGGCATTAATGGGTTATGTTAAAAAGGCCTTTTGTTTGCGTTTTCATACAATCGTCCCTGGCCATTGCATTTCCATGTCAAGTCAGATAGATGTGCTGGTCTGTGCATGTGTGTGTGTCATTTATGTGCACACATTTCAATGAACATCGTGAAAGGATGCTTTAGGGAAAAATGTTAAAACCAAATATTATCTTTCAGGAGCATTCTCACACACATACACTCCAAAAAGCGTAGAGAGGACACACATTTACTGTGAATAGATAATTGCTTAAACTAGGACTTTATGGGTAATCATCTGCCCATCACCAATGGTATTGGCTGTATACCGCATGGCAAGAATTCAAAGGCTGTTGGAGTTTTCCCAAAAACTGACTTAAGGGACATATAAACCGATCTGAGTAATATGGGTCTCAAATGAAAGGTATTTAAGCATAAACATTGAATGGCTGTAATCTTAGGGGATATTAGAAAAGGTCTTTTTCCCCTAGGAGGCACGGGCATAAACGGGGAATTTGGTGACACATGAGAACTTTCATCTCAATTTACCATTGTCTTTTGTTGCGTTTTCAGCTTCTCGATGTCCAGCTTGCTTGCAATGTCAAATTGTGCTTTTCTCACTTTGCTTAGAAGGGTTCTAGCCTTTGCTGTAATCAGACAATGAACCGAATCGATATTGGCTCAGCGTATCCATTATCCGTCTAACACCTTGAATAAATGCTTTTCTCCACTAACAGTGTGATTAATCTTGTCTTCTGAATATGACGATGCTCAGTAGGCGAAATGGCGGAAAATTTGGAAATAAGTCAGCAATTCTTTACCTGTAGATCTGGGTGGTACAAAATTTTCTAGAAATTTGTAAAGGAGCACATAGACTTTTAGAAAAATGGCGTTGTGGGCCTATGTATTTAATCATGATGATGATTTAGTTATGACTTTCAACAACTGTATCAAGAATGATTCAAATCGGTCCATAACCTGATGTAGCTTTCATATAAACCGATCTGGGATCTTGACTTCATGAGCCTCTACAGGGAGCAATTCCTATCCGATTTGGCTGAAATATTGCATGACGTGTTTTGTTATGACTTCCAACAACTGTATTAAGAATGGTTCAAATCGGTCCATAACCTGATATAGCTGCCATGTAAACCGATCTGGGATCTTGACTTCATGAGCCTCTACAGGGAGCAATTATTTTCCGATATGGCTGAAATTTTGCATGAGGTGTTTTGTTATGACTTTCAACAACTGTGCTAAGAATAGTTCAAATCGGTCTATAACCTGGGGTCTTGACTTCTTGAGCCACTGGAGGGCGCAATTATTATTCGATTTAGCTGAAGTTTGAATCGGCTTATAGCCTAATGCAGCAACTTCTTCAGCCCCTAAAGTGCGCAATTCTTACTAGATTTGGCTGAAATTTTACACAATGACTTCTACTATGGTCTCCAATATTCTGTTCAATTATGGTTCGAAATGAACCATAACTTGATATTGTTCAAATAACATAGCAATTCTTTTCCTTTATCCTTTGTTTGCCTAAAAAGAGATACTGTGGCAAGAGCTCAATAAATGCGATCCATGGTGGAGGGTATATAAGATTCGACCCGGCCAACTAAGCACGCTTTTACTTGTTCAAACTATTCCCCATTAAGACCTATACACTTTTGCATGCGTTTGAACCAATTGTCGAACCACTTTTGCCACTCTGATTGAGGTATCTCCAAAACATGCATTCTGAATGCATCAACCGTTTCTTCAGGTGTCCCAAAACGTTGACCTTTCATTTTATTTTTTATGTACGGGAATAAAAAGAAGTCATTCGGTGCCAAGTCAAGACTGTACGGCGAATTACTCATCAAATCGATGTTGTGAATGCTCAACAATGCAGTTGTTTTGTATTTTTGGAGCATTTTTTTTTCAACCAATCGACATGAGCCTTTTTTTAGCGATTGACAAATTGTGTGGGATCCAAAGCGAACAAATTTTATTTGACGTTCATGCAAAATTGAACGTATGCTGGTCCCACCAATACCTAAGTTTGTATCCATCTCACGATAGATCAAATGACGATCTTGCAATATCAACAACTGACTTGGGCGACCTTCACGAAATTCGTCTTGGAGTGAACTACGACCTCGGTTGAATTCACCATACCATCGATAAACACTGGTCCTTGATGGAGCTTCATCGCCAAAACTTGAATTAAGTTCATCGGTGCACTATTGTTGAGTTAATCCACGTCGAAAGTTGTAAAAAATAATCACACGAAAATGTTCAAGATTTAACTCCATTTTTTGGACGAAATGAATCTTTTAAGTTACTGTAATCAACGCAAATAGCGCTCGTACGTCAAAACGAACTGAGTACATAATACCTCAAAAATTTCTAGCTTTACGATAGAGCTGTCAGTTGGCAGATTGCAACACAAGGGTTGTCCAATCCTGAGATAAAAAAGGCAACCCTCATATAACACAGCATAGACCGAATTGGACAATTGACCAAATAAGCTTCTCATCCATCAACTCATCAACCGAGGTATTCCTACAAAAAGGCAACCTAATAGAGTACCTGGTGCTAGTGTGCGTATACTTATTTATTGTTCTGTTTACATTCATCATACGCAATGTGGTTTATTTATTGTCATTAAGCTAATTCCACGAAAACTGACCTTACATAATTACCTCGGTTGAATTCACCATACCATCGATAAACACAGGTTCTTGATGGAGCTTCATCGCAAAAAATTTAAATAATAAAAATCAACGCAAATAGCGCTCGCATGTTAAAACGAGCGCTGAGTACATATAACCTCAAAAATGTCTAGCTTTACGATAGAGCTGTCAGTTGGCAGATTGCAATAACCTCAAAAATGTCTAGCTTTACGATAGAGCTGTCAGTTGGCAGATTGCAACACAAGGGTTGTCCAATCCTGAAATATAAGAGGCAACCCTCGTATATATATTTCGGATCGTAGAAAAATTCTAAGGTGATTTAACCGTTTCCGTCAATATTAATCACGCTACAGTCTTTAGAAATTGAGATATTGAGTTGAAATTTTGTACAGACTCGTATGTCTTCTATACGAAGGCTAAGCTCTTGAATGGGCCAATTCGGACTATATTTGGATATAGCTGCCTCATAGACCGATCTGTTTGCCTTTTGTTTCTTACTTAAATATTTAGGGGCAAATTTGCATTTGCATAGGACGATCTGGCGATTAAGGGTCTTGAGTCCGTAAAAGCTGCACTTTTGGTCCGATTTTGCGGAAATTTTAAGCTGGAAGTTGTACTAGATTAACTATATTCATTCGAATATGGCCGATATCCGGTTATATTTACATATAGCTGTTATTTAGGCCGAAATGCCCGTTTAGTGTATTAAGTCGGTAACAGGTGCATTTACTATCCGATTTCGATGAAATAGTAAAATGTTTTAAGCCTCCCGATATCCGACTCAAACGTGTTTAAGATCGGTCTATACATAAAGATATAGCTTCCATGTAGATCGATCTGCCGATTTAGGCTCATAAGCCCGAAACAGGCGCAATTATTGTACGATTTCGCTGAAATTTGAAACAGTAAAATGTTGTAAGCCTCCCGATATTCGACTCAAATATGGTTAAGTTCGGACTATATATATTGATATTGCTGCCATATAGACCGATCTGTTTATTTTGGGTCTTAAGCCCTTAAAAACCTCAATTTGTATCCCACTCAGCTGAAATTTTAAATATCCTCCCAATTTGCGACTCAAATATGGTTCAGATCGGTCTTTATTCAGATACAGCTGTCATATAGACCTACCTGCCGATTAAGGGTCTGGAGCCAATAAAAGCCTCATTTATTAACCGATTTTGCTGAAACTTGAAACGATGAGTTATTTTGGAATGAAATTTTTTTGCACGACGTGTTTTGTTATGATATCCAATAACTGCGTCAAGTAGGGTTCGAATCGGTCTATAAACTGATATAGCTGCCATATAAACCGATCTTGGGTCTTGACTTCCTGAGCCTCTAGAGTGCGCAATTCTTATCCGATTGGAATGATATTTTGCACGACGTGTTTTGTTACAACTTCCAACAACTGTGCCAAGAATGGTTCAAATCGGTCCATAACCTGATATAGCTGCCATATAAACCGATCTTGGGTCTTGACTTCTTGAGCCTCTAGAGGGCGCAATTCTTATCCGAAAGGAATGAAATTTTGCACGACGTGTTTTGTTATGATATTCAACAACTGTTTTAACTATGATTCAAATCGTTCCATAACCTGATATAGCTGCCATATAAACCGATCTTGGGTCTTGACTTCTTGAGCCTCTAGAGGGCGCAATTCTTATCCGAAAGGAATGAAATTTTGCACGACGTGTTTTGTTATGATATTCAACAACTGTTTTAACTATGATTCAAATCGTTCCATAACCTGATGTAGCTGCCATATCGTGGGTCGTGGGTCTTGATTTCTTGAGCTTCTAGACGGCGCAATTCTTATCCGATTGGAGTGAAATTTCGCACGACGTGTTCCGTTATGACTTCCAACAACTGTGCTAAATATGGTTCAAATCGGTCCATAACCTGATATAGCTGCCATATAAACCGAACTTGGGTCTTGACTTCTTGAGCCTCTAGAGGGCGCAATTCTTATCCGATCTGGCTGAAATTTTGCTTGACGTATTTTGTTATGACTTTCAACAACTGTGCCGAATAGGGTTCAAATTGGTTTATAACCTGATACAGCTGCCATATAAATCGATCTGGGATCTTGATTTCTTGAGCCTATATAGGTCGCAATTATTATCCGATTTGCCTGAAATTGTACGACGGATCCTCTCAGGACCATCTCCCTATTTTACTTCTTGAGCCCCCAAAGGGCGCAATTCTTATTCGAATTGGCTGACATTTTACACAGGCCTCCAACATATAATTTAGTTGTGGTCCGAACTGGACCATATCTTGATTTTCCTCTATAGCAGAGCAAATCTTTTCTTTTGTCCTTTTTTTGTGCCTAGGAAGAGATGCCGGGAAAAGAACTCGACAAATGCAATCCATAGTGGAGGGTACATAAGATTCGGCCCGGCCGAACTTAGCACGCTTTTACTTGTTCACAATATTTTTAGCTGGCTCTGTGCCTCAGCCATATTTTGCAAAAACATGCTGATGAGTATGTTTCTTCAAAACCACAATACATACATCAAATTTTCAGAAAATGTTCCAAAATTATGTAAAAATATTTTTAAACTAATTTTTGTTGCTAAAGGGTGTGTTTTTGCTTCGTCTAACATCGTTCATTGTTCTTTTTGTTAATTTAATTGTTTATATTGACAGTTTATGGACAGGGGTTATCTGGTGTCAATGAGCTCTGAAGGGAGGTGGTGTTATTGGTGTTGGATTTCGACAGAGCGTCTGTTTGAAAGACTATGGACTGTTGGACAGATTAGCTTAATTACTATGCCATAATAAAGTCAACAGAACACCACCAACATCATTATCATTAGTAATGGAAAGTAGCTGCTGCATCAACAAACAAAATACTGAGATAGCCATAAAAATGTGACATTTCATACCGAACGTCGAGCTAAGCATGACAAACATTAGCCAGTGGCCTGGAAAATGCGATAAATGAATTTAATGCTGCATTCACCTGGCGATTATGTGACGTGTTTGAAAATAAAACAGAATTTTAAACAGTTCGTACTTATTAACAAAATGTGTGGGAATATTTTGCCATTGAAAATGGGTGAATTTAAATATTTATTAAATGATGACTTGGAGATGATGGGTTTCTAGCTGTTGACTTACCAAATAGATTACCAGTTAGACATACAAATGTTATAAAGCTGGTTATCAACTTGCTGTTGGATTTGAGCCAACTCCGACAACCTTTGATGTTAGAAAAGTTCAATAAGTCATACTGAATAATCGCTTTAAATGGGAACTGCAAGGCATCGCACAGAGTTTGGCATATCCGCCGTTGATGGTGAACGACAGGGGTTCGAATCCTGGCGAGAAAATCAGAAAAATGTTTAGCGATGGTTTGACTCTTATTAGATCGTTAGGCCACCATGGCGCAGAGGTTAGAATGTCCGCCTATGACGCTGAACTTCTGGGTTCGAATCCCGGTGACATTTGTGAGGGGGAGGGTGATTTTTTAGCTGTTATATTTTTGGCAACACAGGTTTAAACAGCTAACGCTCGTTTCGTTTTTTGTTTCACTGGCAAACATCTTCCGTTTAATCTATAATTCAGTCATTAATCGTCTTACAGACGAACAACTCTTCCAAATTATTGAATTTTAATATCAAAATGAGTGCTCTATTAAGAAAGTTCAATGCGCGCTTCTTCCATTGAGCTACGAAGCTCATTTTTCGCTCAATGGGTACATAGATAAGCAGAATTTTCGATTTTCGAATGAAGATCAGCTTGAAGCATTGCGAGAGCTACCAATGCTTCCAGAAAAAGTCACAGTTTGGTGCGGTTTATGGGCTGGTGGTATCATTGGACCGTACTTCTTCAAAGATGATGCGAATCGTAACGTAACTGTGTACGGTGAGCGCTATCGTGAGATGATATCCATCTTTTTTTGCCCAAAATGAAAGAGCTTGACTTGCATTACATGTGGTTTCAACAAGACGGTGCTACATACCCAGCACAGCACGCATAACAAAGGACTTATTGAGAAGCGAGTTTGGTGAACATTTTATTTCATGTTCGGGACCAGTCAACTGACCGCCTAGATTGTGCGATTTAATGCCTTTAGGCAATGTTAAAGCTCATGTCTATTCAGACAAGCCCGCTTCAATTGACTCATTGGAAGACAACAGTGAAGAATTTATTCATATGACACCGTCCGAAATGTTGCAACAGTATGCCGGACTAAGCGGATGGACCATTTAATAATCATAAAACATTTAATTATATGGACCGTAAGAAAGATTTTATGCAGTTTTATACCCTCCACCATAGGATGGGGGTATACTAATTTCGTTTTCTGTTTTCTAACACCTCGAAATATGCGTCTAACACCCCATAAAGTACACATATCCTTGATCGTCGTGACATTTTAAGTCGAACTAGCCATGTCCGTCTGTCTGTCCGTCCGTCTGTCTGTCGAAACCACGCTAACTTTTGAAGGCGTATTGCACAAATACTTCTTATAGGTGTAGGTCGGTTGGGAATGTAAAAAGGCCAAATCGGTCCATATTTTGATAAAGCTGCCATATAAACCGATCTTGGGTCTTGCCTTCTTGAGCCTCTAGAGGGCGAGATTCTCATCCAATTTGACTGATATTTTGTAGTGTTTTGATATCACTTCCAACAACTGTGCGAAGTATGGTTCATATCGGTCCATAACCTGATATAGCTGCTATATAAACCGATCTTGGGTCTTGACTTCTTGAGCTTTTAGAAGGCGGAATTCTTATCCGATTTGGCTGTAATTTTGCACGACGTGTTTTAGTATCACTACCAACAACTGTGCGAAGTATGGTTCAAATCGGTCCATAACCTGATATAGCTGCCATATAAATCGATCTTGGGTCTTGACTTCTTGAACCTCTAGAGGGCGCGATTCTCATCCAATTTGACTGAAATTTTGCACAAAGTGTTTTGATATCACTTCCAACAACTGTGCGAAGTATGGTTCATATCCGTCCATAACCTGATTTAGCTGCTATATAAACCGAACTTGGGTCTTGACTTCTTGAGCTTTTAGAAGGCGGAATTCTTATTCGATTTTAATGAAATTTTTTACATATTTGATATCACTTCCTACTACTGTGCGTAGTATGGTCCAAATCGTTCCATAGCCTGATATAGCTGCTATATAAACCGATCTTGGGTCTTGACTTCTTAAGCTTTAAGCTTTAAGAAAGTGCAATTCCTATCCGATTTGGCTGTAATTTTGCACGTGGTGTTTTGGTATCACTTCCAACATTTATGCGAAGTATGGTCCAAATCGGTCCATACCCTGATATAGCTACCATATAAACCGATCTGGGATCTTGAGTACTTGAGCTTCTAGAGAGCGCAATTCTCATCCGACTTGGCACAAATTTTGTACAACGTCTTCTCCCATGGCCTTCAACATACGTATGCAATATGGTCTGAATCGATCTATAGCTTGACACAGCTCCCATATAAACCGATCTCCCGATTTTGCTTCTTGAGCCCCGAATCGGACTATTACTTGACATAGCTCCTCCTCCTCCTCCGTCCATATTCATTATTCTTTGTTTGCCTAGAAAGAGATACTGCGCAAAGAACTCGACAGATGCGATCCATGGTGGAGGGTATAAAAGATTCGGCCCGGCCGAACTTAGCACGCTCTTACTTGTTCTGAATGTTATGTGTTTGTTTCTTAACTTTCCTATAGCTCTTAAATATCATTAACATTCGCAGAGAAACCAAATGTGCTCATTTCAGTACCATACTGTATTGATAGTAAAGCAACACTGTATGATACAAAAACAATACCGAATGGTATGGATGAAACAAAAAATGATTAGCACCGTTTGGTACTAGCCTTATTGCCAAACTGGTATTGTGTTTAGCACCAAATCATTATTGGTTTTAGAACTAACCCGTTATTGATTATTCCACCTCCTAATGAAAACTGGTTAAAATAAATGTAATCTAATATTACTTCGATTATTTATATTAATAATTACAAAAAGTAATGTTATATCGTGACCAACCTCAATTCTTTATATTCAGCAATTGATTCCATATCCATTGATTCCAAAAAGTAGTTTTTATATGAATATACCAACACAGCATCATTTTCCATACAAGAGACTATCAAAGCTCAACAACACTTCTGACGGGATGACAAGAATACAAATGTGACGCCGTCAATTCTTAATAGCCTCATTTGCCTGGTATTAAATTAATACCAAATGGTATTAAAAGTCTTGGCCAATGACGCGAACAAAATAATACCAAGCGGTATTGGCAAAGTACCTTCATTTTTCTATCAGTGTATGCCATGTAAAAATTTCTCCCCAAAGAGGTGTCACACTGGGGTACGCCTTTCGGACTCGGCTATAAAAAGAGGCTTCTTATCATTGAGCTTAAACTTGAATCGATCAGAACTTTCATGGGCTAATTTGCATTTGCAGCTAGTTACACTAAGAATATCAATATCGATATTTCGAGATGTTTCAATCGTAATCCTTTAAAGGAGGCTAATAGAATCTATTCGTTAAGCTTAAACAGAACATTCACAGAGCCTTTGCGACAATATGTCCCTACCTGTTACAAACATTTCAATAATCATAACCATCGCAATTGCCTGCAACATTTCTACCTCAACTCGACATTAATGTACTAATTTACTTTAAGTACATACTTCATTTATATAATTAATTTTATTAAACATTTATTCTTTGCTACCTTCTCCATTCATTTTCCAACTTTTATACTTATCGGGTTGGAAACACGCTTTCGTTGCATATTTAACACAAATGGTAGCAAAAATGCAATGCGACAATAGTTGAATGTGTTGTGGAAGGAAATTGTTTGTGACATTCATTAACATTTCAAGTGGGTTGTAACACGGAACATCGACAACAACAACAACAGACGAAAGTAATAAGACTACAACAATCACTTACGAAGTCGAAAATGTCATGTAATTCGACAGGTGAATGTTGTAAAAATGTTAAAGAAAAAATCTCGCAGCAGTGAGGATGAAAATAGTAAAACGCATTAAGTTCGTTCTTGCCGAACGTTTGATGCCCACCACCATGGAATTATTTATTATACTATTTTATTATAGCTCTACTATATTAATATCCATATACAAGCCAATCTTAATCAAATTTGGTTCGGGTGCCGACAAGCTTTGCACAAATAACAGATCCAAATTTCAAGGAAATCGGGTAATAAATGCGGTTTTTATGGGCTTTAGACCCTCAGTTGGCAGATCGGTGTATACGACAGCTATAAATATTTAAATGTTGTCCGATCGGGACCATATTCGGTTTGGATGCGGGGAGTCTTAATACAACTTACTTTTTCAGATTTCATTCAAATCGCATAATAAATGCATCGTTCTTGTGCTTAATCCCCAAATCGGATGATCGATATGGCAGCTATATCTAAATATAGTGCGATCTGGGAAATATTTGGGCTGGATGTCGGAACTGTTAATGCAGCTCACTGTCTCAAGTTTCAGCGAAATAGGATAATAAATGCCCCTCTTATGGTCTATAGACCCTAATCTGATCCGGTCTGGACCATATTTGGGACAAATGTCGGTAGTCTTAATACAACTCATTGTCTAAAATTTTAGCGAAATAGGGTTATAAATGCGTCTGTTATGGACTCAATACCTAAAGGGTTTTTGAACAGGAACGCTACAAAAGTAGACCAATAGGGAAAGCAATCGACTCCATATTTTTCCAGCTTTTATCTTCTTTCTCTACAGTAAGGTTTTCCATTTCATGGTGGAAAGATATACGAGCCAACGAGTTATTAAAATTTACTACCGAAATTCGGGGTCAGTGTCCCCAATGTTAAGAGCGAACAAATAAACCTACACTTATAAGAAGTATTTGTACAAAATTTCAAGAGCTTTGATTTGCTCCTTTGTAATTTAGCGTGCTTTCGACAGACAGACGGACGGGCGGACATGGCTAGATCGACGTCATGTGGATCAAGTTTATATCTACCTTATGCGGTCTTAGACTAATATTTCGATATGTAACAGACGGAATAACGAAATTAGTATACCCCCATCCTATGGTGGAGAGTATAAAAATCATCTTCAGCGATGAGGCTCTTTTCTGGCTGAATGACTTCGTCAATAAGTAAAATATGAGTTATGTGTCAGACAGCAATCCACATGTACTCCATGAGTCATCATAGCACCCCGAAAAAAATAAGGTTTGCTGCGGTTTATGGACCGGCGGCGTCATGTGGCCGCCCTTCTTCCGTGATGATGACAAGACCGGCACGTTACTGTTATTTGACTTGGAGGACATGTCGTTCCAACTGGACGGCGCAATAAGCCACACAACGAATGTCACAATCAATTAATTGGAAACTAAGTTTGGAGAACTTGTTATCTCACAATGGTCCAGTCGATTGGCCGCCTCGGTTGTGCGATTTGACCTATTACGAGTTAATTTTTCTGTAACTCGTAATAGGTCTTTATTTTTGGAACAAAAATTTAAGTCACTCAGGATAGCTACCATAGCGTTATCCATTAGGCGTCTGTTTCCAGCGGAGCGGCAAATCAAGAGCCCGGTAGTAGGCTTAGAATGGTCGTAGCGTGTTCTCTGCTACTGAAACCTCGACTGGTGGAGCGGCTGCTACAGGCTCCATTAGCAGACAGACAACTGTTCAGGAGCCTTTCCCGGCAAACCAACACGCTCTTTAAGAGGTTAGAATAATAGAAGGCGCATCTCCCTCAGGTTTATAAAAAGGCTTGGAGCGAATGATCCTAAAACTCTCACTAAATTGGGCTCGGGGATTCGTGGCATAGGCTACCCCAAAGACCGCATTAGCCAAAAGGCTGCGGTCACCCGGAGGTCATCACATGCCTAACAGAACCTTTGCTAATGTCGCTAGGGACAGTTTGGTGATGGCAGTTGTTGACAAGGGAGAAGAACCGGGCTGCATACCTAGGAATAATTGAAGTGGGATAGTTAATGGACTGTCATCAGTAAACTCCGATGTCCTTGCGAAATTTCCTGGATTTCCTCCAGTTTGTGACTATGCTGGCTGGTATCGAGGCCGATACAAACAAATTGCCTTCACTAGAAAGTACTCCGACAGTAGCAGCTATTAAGCGTCTAAGGAATAAATGTCCACATCGCAAGTGCCCAGTGTCCTGAGAAAGAGTGGTTCCACAGCTTTCTCACCTGCCTCTGGATGTGTACGGAAGCTCATCATGATAAGTTCTAACGAATTATGTGAGATTGAACTCCTGGTGGAGTCGGAAACGAGGCTAACGCAACAGTGGTGGAAGTTCTGAATCCTGACTATGGTCCGGTTTCTACAGATAAATCTCTACCATTGTAAGGCCGCTTCGGCGGCACTATAGGTCCTCCTGATAGCTGAGGGATTTGACATGGTTCTTATCCAGGAACCATGGGTGTATGGAGAAATGGTTCGTGAACTTAAAATTCCGGGATTTAAACTGCTCAAAGGTACGGAAAATGGGAGTCTGTATTCTTGCAAAAAGAAGTCTAAATGTTTTTCTTCTTCCGTCGATAAGCACTGAAGGTTCAGTTGTAGAAAGCCTTGAAATAAATAAGTCTCATTACTGGCTGACTTCCCTAAATATGGAACACGATTCAAAGATGCCGCCTTCAAGCCTTATGTTGCTGGTTAAAGCTGCTTCTACTGGGATGAAGAGCCTCATTGTAGGAAGTTAAGCTAATGCTCATTAACAGATATGGGAAAGTTCGGATGTCAACATAGAGGGTGACTTGGGTATATTGGAAACCAAGCAACGGTTCTGATGAGAAGAACGGAAGAAGAGCCTCATTGCATGAAGTGATGCTAATGCACATCACCAGAAATGGGGAAGTTCGCATGTCAACGAAAGGGGTGAGTAGCTTATCAAATATATTATAAGTTGCAATCTGGCGATTTGTAATAGAGGGGATAAACAGACCTTTAATAGCAATAAAAAGCAAGAGATACTAGATATTACCTTTGTATCGGAAGTTATATATGTGGAAGAATATGCTACTGTGAAGTGTTGCATGACCACAGCTTCTCTGATCATCGTTATATTAGTTTCAACCTTGGAGAAAATACTGCAGAAATGGTCCCTCGGTTAAACAGAAGAAATGCGGATTGGTATAAATTTGGGCATAAAACTCTTCAACATCTCGAAAGCCACAACGACATCTATAAGGCTGAGCTCAGAAAATATAAGGGCGGGCTGAGAAAGGCTCAGAACGAATCCTGGGTGGAAATCTGCATCTCTGTGGAGGAAACATCTGAGGCCTCTAGGCTAAGGAAGATTCTGTACTCGAGACCTATTACGGCGGGATATTCAGAAGTCTGAGAATGTATGTTTAGTGAGGAAACACTAGAACTACTCGTTGAAACGCATTTTCCGGAAAATTCTTCAAAGGACAACGTGACACCAGAAGAGGTTGTTACTGGTATGCATTCCTCGAAGGTTTTTGGGAAATTGTGTCTGAGCTGAAAATCCTTTGGGCTATAAAAAGTTTCGACTACTTTAAATCGCCAGGCCCTGATGATGTATCACCAGTTGAATTACAAGCTGTGTCTGATAGACTGGTTTCTTGGCTTAGGGAGATATACTCTGCTTGTACTAGCTTGTCGTATTTACCTCTTGGATGAAGGAACACAAACGTCATTTTCATTCCGAAAGATGGAAAACCTTGAAAATTGCGCTGCTTAGAGGCTTAAGAATCAAGATCCAAGATCGGTTTATATGGCAGCTTATTTAAAATCAAGGACGAATAAGGCCCATTTACAATTCCAACTGACCCTTACTAACAGGAAGTATTTGTGCAATATTCCAAGCGTCTAGGTTTGTTTCTTTGAAAGTTAGAGTGCTTTTGACAGACGGACGGTTTTAGCTAAATCGACTTATAATGTCAAGACGATGTATATACCTTTTTGGCTATCAGATTAATATTTCGATGTGGTACGACGAAGTAAGTATACCTACGACGAAGTAAGTATACCCCCATCCTATGGTGGAGGCTATAAAAAGGAAAACTTTTGCTTATTGCGAGCACTATTAAACTTTTTAGTGGGCCGAGCAAATGTTGAGTAATAGAGGATAGTTCTGTTTAAAGCTTGGATAATTGGAAAGTTAATTAAGCACACTTACATTCAACAAGAAAAGTAGATTTGTGAATTAAATTAATGTACTGCTAAGACGACAACGGAATAGGAAGTATTTATTGGTATCCGAATGTAAATAAGCAAATATATTGAAATATTTGAAATGTGTTTTTACATTGAAAATATGCCACCGTTCTGAAAATTTCAATATATTTCAATAAAATTAAATAATAGAAATTCTCTTCATATTGCAATATAATCAATTGCTCTTTTCCTCATGCCAATTCGAGTGATATTGATGAGTCAGTAATCAAGAAATTCCCAGAATTTGATTACATCAAACCACTCACACAAGGGATCTTGAATATGCCATTCTTAGCATTTTTAAGAACATCTAAATCTTGTATGCTTCCAGCCAAGTAGACACATAAGCATTATATCGTCATAAGCAATATACCATTTATTTGTGCACATTTGCAAAGAATGGGTAACTTGTGAAGAGAAGTCTTGAAATGAAATGCTTTTTCATAAAATATGTTACATCTTCCTACTCATATTGTGTTGTGGACTTTCTTCTCCAATAGAAATGCATTGTGCATTTCAAAGGGAAATATTATAAATTGCCATAGTTGTATAGGAATATACAGATAGGAGCATGTGCAGCAACAATGTGAGTGGACACAAATCAAGCAAAGTATAGCCACATAAATCAAGTATTGATAATTTGTTACATATGATATGAGATGTAATATAGGGATTTCCAATTGGAAGTGCTATTTTGTTATTCAAAGAAATATGTAATTTTTTGAGATAAATTATTGGCTATTTATTTCATAATAAAAAGGAAGGTTTTCCGTTAATAATAATAAGTGAAAATGTGCTTAGTTCGGCCGGGCCGAATCTTTCGAACCCACCACCATAGATTCTGGCAAAAATTTCCACAAGTTGTTGAAGATACTCAGTTGAAGATACTAAATTTCCCATAAACATTCCATAAAGGAACAGGGGATACTCTCTCATATCAATGAGTGCAGTCCGATTAAAGTTAAAGCTCAATGATAAGGGACCTCATTTTTTATGGCGAGTCCGAACGGCGAGCCGCATAGCGACATCACTCGATAGAAAAGTTTTAACATGGCAGGATGCATTACAAATGTAGCCAGCATTAGTAAGGGGATAACCCCGCAGAAAATTTTGTTGATGTTCACGCCTGGATTTGAACCCAGTCGCTCGGCGTCATAGGCGTACATGCTTACCTATTCGCCACGGTGGACATGACTAAATCGACTTTAAATGTCAAGACGATCCAGAACTTATATATATGCTGTATGGTCTCAATATTTGAGATCAATATTACGAGGTGTTGTTAACAGAATGAGTGGGTAGGTATACCCCCCATCCTATGGTGGAGGTGAGGAACATGAGCCAAATGGCCGCCACTACCACGCTTCCATATTCATATGCTTTTCATGAACTTTTCAATAACCAAATCGCAAAGTGGTCGCCCTATGTCTTCGATAGCCTCAAAAATTATATCTTTCTGGTCTTGAATCGACACTGGGCTGTTGGCGTACACTTTATCAATCACATGGCTTCAAAGGAAAAAGTCGCAAGGTGTTAAATCACAAGATGTCGGTCACCTTTTCCAGAGATAATACTTTACTTAACTTTAATATAAGGCCCAATTAGGGTTTTAATCTTTTACACAGTACGCTCTAGAGTATCTGGTAGTCGATGGGGAGGAAACTTATTCCTATGTAGTTGGCACATTCCGTCTTGTCTCCTTTCTTGTGTACGGCACATAGTATGCTTAGATTCCAACCATCGGATATGTATTCTTCTAGCTACATTGCACAGATAAGCTGATGTATACGCCTTATCAGCGTGTCGCCTCCGGTCTTAAATAGTTCAGCTGGTAATCTGTCGGCTCTTGCTGCCTTGTTGATCTTCAATAGGATGACCAGAACGATTTTAATATTATGGGCGTGGCAGCGGTCATATTTTCTCTCTCGTCTGCTCGTCCTTGTATTCTGTCGGGGCATGGGCACAAACAAATAAAGCTGATGTTGAACAATTTGGCTTTTAGGCGGATTGTGGCTAGCCTCTCATCCACCAGAGTAAATCTTGAGGCAATGTGTTTCAGTCTCCGACTAACCACAAATCAACAGCCAAATTCTGACACATCCTCCTGTAGTGACTAAGAAAGTAGCTGACACAGATAGCAGATATACCGCAGAACAGATAGATAGTATACCGCGGAACCAATCCCTCATGATGGTATAGAATGTTTACCTCCTAATCAGAATGAGTTCCAAGCAGATATGACCCGACTGAAGGACAACTAGGCAGCAAGAGCCGACGGGTTGCCCGCTGAACTATTAACGATCGGAGGCGACACGTTGATAAGGCGTATGCATCAGCTTGTCTGTGTGATCTGGCTAGAAGAATCCTACCCGATGATTGGAACCTCAGCATACTAGGTTGCCCAAAAAGTAATTGCGGATTTTTCATATAGTCGGCGTTGACAAATTTTTTCACAGCTTGTGACTCTGTAATTGAATTCTTTCTTCTGTCAGTTATCAGCTGTTACTTTTAGCTTGCTTTAGAAAAAAGTGTAAAAAAAAAGTATATTTGATTAAATTCATTCTAAGTTTTATTAAAAATGCATTTACTTTCTTTTAAAAAATCCGCAATTACTTTTTGGGCAACCCTATGTCCTGAACACAAGAAAGGACAAGACGGAATGTGCCAACCATAGAGAAACAAGTCTCCTCAAACGGGTACGTGATGTGTGAAGGATTAAAAAAAAGTCAATGAGATAATTGGGTCATATCAATACGGCATTACGCCTGGTAAATCCACCAAAGGCCAGATTTTCATACCGCGCCAAAATACCCGAGAAGGACAAATCAGAACCTACCATCTCTTAGTTGACTACAAAACCGCTTTCGATAGCCCCATACGTTCAAAAGTATTTAAGGCCATGTCTTAGTTTGGTATCCCTGCAAAATTAATAAGACAGGATGACAGTTGCTGAAACACGTTCCTCAATAAGAATAGGAAAGAATCCCTCCGAACGCGTCATACGAATCAGGAGCTGTATGAACTGTATGACGATGACAGCATAGTTACACTTATCGAAATCCAACGGTTGCGTTGGCTAGGTCATGTTGTCAGAATGGATGAAGAAGCTCCAGCAAACAAGTCCTTTAAAGGCAATCACGGTGGTATACGCAAAACGGAAGAGGTCATTGTAAAAAACTTCAGCCAAATCGGATATGAATTGCGCGCCCTGGAGGTTAAAAAACTAGATATAGAAGATCGGTTTATATGGGAGCTATACTAGGTTATGAACAGCTATTGGAAGTCACAGCGAAACACTTCGTGTAAAAATCGAAAAATAATGGCTCACTCTAGCGGCTCATGAAGTCAAGATCCGAGATCGGTTTATATGGGAGCTATATCAGGTTAGTAACCGATTTGGACAATCCTTGACACATTTGTTGGAAGTCATAACCAACATTTCATGCAACAGTTTAGAGAAATCGGATAACAAATACGCCCTCTAGGGGCTCAAGAAGTAAAGATCGGGGATCGGATTGGCTGCTATATCAAAACATGGACTGATATAGACCAACCGACCTTTACTGATAGGAAGTATTTACGCAAAATTTCAAGCGTCTAGCTTTATTTCTTCGAAAATTAGCTTTCGTTCGACAGGTGGACGGACAGACGGATGGACAGCCGGACAGGGTTTAATCGATTTAGAATGTCATAACCACAAAAAACGGAATGACAAAATTAATACTCCCCCATCCTATAGTGGAGGGTATGAAAATTTCAACTAAATCGGATAAGAATTGCTCTCTCTAGAGGCTCAAGAACTATGATCAAAATATCATGGCAGCTATATTTAAATATGTACCGATATGGCCGACTTATAATCTCAACCGACCCATACTATTTAGCTAGCTTTACTTCTTCGAAAGTGAGCGCATTTTTCACATATAGACGGACAGGCAAACAGACGGACAGACATGGCTAGATCGAATTTAAATGTCATATCGATCAAGAATATTTTTACTTTTTGGGATCTTGGACAAATACTTTGATGTATCATAAATGGAATGGCGATGCTAGTATACCCCGATACCCAGACTGACGGACGGACATGGTTTAATCGATTTAGAATGTCAAAACCAACAAGAATATGTATACTTTGTTGGGTCTCTGATCAATATTTTGATGTATATAAATGGAATGACGATGTTAGTATCCCCCCCATCCTATGGTGGTTGGTATAAAAATATATCCACGGTAGTTGTTATGTAAAATACGGTTTCTCCAACCTTCACTTACATTTCGCTTACTCACCTACTACATTTGTTTGGTAAGCATTAAATGAAACTCAGGTTCTAGTTATTGCATAACAAAAAAAAAATCTATAATATCTTCAAAACAATGCTAGTTGTCCGGAAAAAACAAAAAATCCTTTAAAAACTGAAATGTCAACGTAGAATAAGCAACAGTTACAAGCTCTTAGTAAAACTTCAATAGAGCACTTGTCCACTTTTGATAACTGAAACCACTCCATGAGCATAAGCATTGAGGTACTTGCAGCAAATGGTCGTCTCTTCAACTCATGTGACATGTCTTGGGGAAACGTGTCCGCACGTTTTGTTTGCCAATGACAATTGGAGATTTGGAACATATTATTTTCTGTTCATCCGTGCAATATTTTGTTTGTACCAACCTCCATAGGATGGTGGGTATACCAATTTAGTCATTCTGTTTGTAACATCTCGAAATATTTATCTGCGACCCCATAAAGTACGTATATTACTGATTGCATCGACTTCCTGAGTCGAACTAGCCATATCCTTACGTCACGATATCTATAACTTGATATAAATCCCATATAAATCGACCTTTCGATTATACATGTTGAGCCTCTGGATGGCGCAATTCTTATCCGACTTGGCAGAAAATTTGCTCAATGATATAGCCCCCATATAAATTGATCTTGGATTTGTCTTCAGGAAATCAAATCAAGAGATAGGGAGCTATATCAGATTATAGTCCGATTTGGACCGTGGCATGATTGTTGGAAGTTATAACAGGACACTGTGTTCGTATAAGTATTGCGCCATCTAGGGACTCAAGAAGTGTAATCGTGAAATTGGTTTATATGGAAGCTATATCAGGTTATGGATCAATATGAAACATATTTGGAGTCGATGTTAGTGGTTATAGGAGAGGTCAATATCCAAACACAAACCTCCAGCGGTGTTACCTGAGTAGCTACCTTTAACATCCGTTTAAGGCACTGAGCCACGAGTTTACCCACAGAACGATAAAAAGATAGGTTGGGGCGTCGGTTTAGAAGCCCATCACCTGGAAAATTAGAAATGAAGATATTACTGTGAAAACGAAGAAGAATAAAAACGGATCCCCCCTATGTTGACGACCCCTGCAAACGTTTTAAGAACCATGATTTGCGTATCTGCACCTGGAATATCTGCACTCTTTATAGATATGTCAGATGTATTGGAGAATTACATGGCAGACATTACTGCCATACAGGAAGTGCGATGACTCAGGAAGGGCACCCAGTGGTGACGCTCTTTATTATAGCTGCCTTGAGAAGAGGCACGCATTTCTCTGTGTATTTGTGGTTAACATGAAAATGAAAAACCTTGTCTTCAGGTTTACTCCGATAGATGAGAGCCTAGCCATAATTCGCATAAATGCCAAATTCTTCAACATCAGTCTTATTTGTGCCCATGCCCCGATGGAAGACAAGGACGAACAGACCAAGGATATTTTCTACGAGCCCTTAGAAAGGGAATATGACCAATGACCCTCCCATGATGTAAAAATCGTTCTAGGAGATTTTAATGCGAAAATA
The DNA here is from genome assembly GCF_963082655.1 of Stomoxys calcitrans. Taxonomy (NCBI): domain Eukaryota; kingdom Metazoa; phylum Arthropoda; class Insecta; order Diptera; family Muscidae; genus Stomoxys; species Stomoxys calcitrans. The sequence goes on along the minus strand of NC_081555.1, from coordinate 105,202,970 downwards.
AGGAAGGTAAATATCTTTGGTCCAACAATCGGAAAATTAGGCCTACACAAATAAACTATATTGGATTGAGGATAATAGATTTCGCCGAGGCAAAGAACATGGTAGTTAACAGCACTAGAATCCAACATCGAAGGATTCACACAGCCACACGGCGGACACCCGGTCAAACGACGAGAAACCAAATGGAACATGTTGTGATAGATGGAAGGCATTCAACCAGGGTGTTAGATGTACGATCGATCCGAGGGACGAACATAGATTCGGATCATTACCTTTTTGCTGCAAAGGTTCGAATGCGTCTTAGTGTGGCTAGAAACGTACGATCTGGCACTGCACAAAAGCTGGGCATTGAAAATTTGCAAACACAACAGATGGCAACGGCATACTTCACTCGACTGCTTGATAAAAGCAGTCCTTGTCCCGATGATATAACACCGCTGTGGCAATCCATTGCCCACTCCATGGAAAATGCCGCGAAATCAGAACTTGGGTATCGACAGCCTTCCCCCCCCCCCCCCAAAAAAAAACCATGGTACAACCAAGAGTGTCGAAACGATATTGAAGCCAAGAATGTGGCACACACCCTGCAATCAGTAGCAACGCGCCAAATGAAGGAGAGGTATCGGGAGAAAAGGATGGAAGGGAAACGTGTATTCCGCAGAAAAAAAGGAAATGGAAAGACGTGAGTGTGAGTAAATCGAGATGTAAGGGAGTCAGATTGATGTCCGGAAACGCTACCAAAAAATTAAACATTAAACCGATGGCTTTAATGCAGGCACACCCTCCTGCACAGACAAAGAAGGAAATCTGGTAACTGACACAGATTGTGTGCTGAGGAAATGGAAAGCACATACCGAGGAGGATACCGCAGAACCAATCCCGGCTGAAGGTACAGAATGTTTAACTCCTACTCAGAATAAAGTCCAAGCATAAGCGTAGATATGCCTCTGGGGGGTGGGCTAAAAAAAAACTCGACTGTCTTCGCTAATGGGTATAAGTAGCTGTGATTCGACTGAAGAACAACAACGCAGCAGCAGCCGACGGGATACCCGCTGAACTATTTAAGACCGGAGGCGAAAAGCTGATTAGTAGAAGAAAGCATACTCTTTGATTGGCCGAATTTTGCCTTTCCTTGCTGGTTTCATTTGTGGACAGAATCCATGGTGATGGGTTCCTACGATTCGGCATGGCTGAACTAAGCACGTTTTTATACCCTCCACCATAGGATGGGGGTATACTAATTTCGTCATTCTGTTTATAACTCTTCGAGAAATTCGTCTAAGACCCCATAAAGTATATATATTCTTGATCGTCATGGTATTTTAAGTCGAACTAGCCATGTCCGTCCGTCCGTCCATCCGTCTGTCTGTCGAAAGCACGCCAACTTTCGAAGGAGTAGAGCTAGCCGCTTAAAATTTTGCACAAATACTTCATGTTAGTGTAGGTCGGTTGGGATTGTAAATGGGCTATATCGGTCCAAGTTTTGATATAGCTGCCATATAAACCGATCTGGGATCTTGACTTCTTGAGCCGCTATAGGGCACAATTCTTATCCGATTGGCTGAAATTTTGCATGAGGTGTTTTATTATGATTTCCAACAACTGTGCTGAGTATGGTTGAAATCGGTCCATAACCTGATATAGCTGTCATATATACCTATCTGGGGTCTTGACTTCTTAAGCATCTAGAAGACGCAGTTATTATACGATTTGGCTGAAATTTTGCATGAGGTGTTTTGCTAAGAATAATTCAAATCGGTCCATAACCTGATATAGCTGCCATATAAACCAATCTGGGGTCTTGGCGCCAATCCAATATTCAGTTTAATTATGGTCCGAAATGAACCATTACTTGATATTGTTCCAATAACATAGCAATTCTTTTTTTATCCTTTGTTTAACTAAAAAGAGATACCGTGGCAAGAGCTCGACAATTGCGGTCCATGGTGGAGGGTATATAAGATTCGGCCCTGCCGAACTTAGCACGCTTTTAGATGCTACTTTTCTTTCTTTTTTGGCTTGTCTCTAACAAAGATTTGAAATACCATTGTCCTCGTGGGTTTTTTTTCTTTTTTTTTTTGTCTGTACATATCCCATTTTTGTGAGGAATGAAATTGTACATGGTTGTTTAGTTGTTTGACTGGTTGGCAAGCAACAGTAAGAATGGAAAATCATTGACTTCAACAACGATAGGGCAAATACTTGTATGTGAGCAAATGGGTATGTTCGAGTGATTTCGAAAGTGGATTTGTTGCTGCTCTATTCAAAAGTTAAGTAGCGGAAAAGTTGAAGAATTGCAGCAGATATCCCTAAGGGTAGTTAAGGCAAAGGACAAATGCATTAATGCACCCTTCGCTTCGCATGATGGCTAGCAGGTTATTCGGATTTTGATTTCTTTAGGGCATTTTCACCAACTACTTGGATAATATAAAAAATTTATTTTTCATAAAAACCCATGTTCTTCAATTTGTGTGGAATTTGGTACAAGGGTTCTGAATGTATACTATCAAGATATATGCACTGAATATGGTCTCGGATGTCATTTGGATTTAAAATGTTGTTGTGACAAACCATATAGCCGATACTTGTGTAGAAAATTATCGCTCTCAATGACAACCCTGACATCGAGTGTACTCCTACAACAATGAGTAGCTGATCAATTCTACCCTTCATTGTTCTTACTTTTGGTATGAACGATGAAAGTTGTCAATTTTTAAGTACCTTCTTAATTAGAATTTAAAGTGAAAAACGAAACAACAAATTAAGGTTTCATCGTATGATTTTGTTATATTTTTGCCCATGTATCCACTCCCTTATAAATTGTGAAAACCTGCCTCCCTTCAGGCATTGTCCACGCATCACCGAAGATACTAAGGCTTTGGGAGAGGGCTACACAAAACAAAAAATTAACTTTTCTCAACTTTTGTGCTTAATCACATTAACGCACTTGGGTGTTAATAATTTTTTTTAATTTAATTTGTTTTCCTCGTTTCTTACAATGCTTTGCAATTTTTTTCCTTCTTTAGAAATGAAAAGAAAAATCAGGAAAAGAAAATGTTACGCTTTGAATTTTATGCGTATTAATTAATTAGTTACTGATTTCTTGGGTATATAAAACAATGTCGGGCAGAGAAAAAAATAAACAAAGAAAGAAAGAGTTGCACAGTGGAACATAAAGGAGATAGAATACATTAGCCAAATATACACTTAGAGAAATTTTTTAGTAAAAACAGCAAAAATGTTTGCTAAAACAACAGAAAGTCTGCTTAAAAAAGAGACAGCAGTAATTTTTGCTGAAACAGCTAACATTTTCTGCAGTTTTCAGATGGTAAAAAGTTTAAACTAGAATTTCAAAAAATGTTCATGTTTAATCTTATCTGTTCTTACAAGAGGTATGTAGCTTAAATCTTGTTTTAACTTTCATACCCTCCATCATAGGATGCGGGTATACTAATTTCGTCATTCTGTTTGTAACTCCTCGAAATATTCGTCTAAGACCCCATAAAGTGTATATATTATGGATTGTCATGACATTTTAAGCCGATCTGGCCATCCCTCCGGCTGTCCGTCAGCCCGTCTGTCTGTCCAAAGCACGCTAACTTTCTTAGGAGTAAAGCTAGCCACTTGAAATTTTTCACAAATACTTCTTACAAATGTAGGCCAGTTGGAATTGTAAGTGGGCCATATCAGTCCATGTTTTGATATAGCTGCCATGTAAAACCGATCTTGGATCTTGACTTTTTGAGCCTCTAGAGCGCGCAATTCTTATCCGATTTGGCTGAAGTTGTGCACAAGGTGTTTTGCTATGGTTTCCAACAACTGTGCTAAGTAAAGTTCAAATCGATCCATAACCTGATATAGCTGTCATATAAACCTATCTGGGGCCTTGACTTATTGAGCCTCTAGAGGGCGCACGTGGTCCAAATCGGTCCATAAACTGATATAGCTGCCATATAAACCGATCTGGAATATTGACTTCTTGAGCCTCTAGGGAGAGCAATTCTCATTCGAATTGGGACAAATTTTGTGCAACGGCTTCTCCCATGGCCTTCAACATACGTGTGCAGTATGGTTTGAATCGATCTATAGCTTAATATGGCTCCCATATAAACCGATCTCCCGATTTTGCTTCTTGAGCCCCGAATCGATCTATAACTTGATATAGCTCCTCCCCTCCGTCCTTATTCATTATTCTTTGTTTGCCTAAAAAGAGATACTGCGCAAAGAACTCGACAGATGCCATCCATGGTGGAGGGTATTTAAGATTCGGCCCGGCCGAACTTAGCACGCTCTTACTTGTTCTATCTCTTCTTCGCCGCTTACTGAATCTCATCAGAAGATTTAATTCCGTCGCAGGAGTCTGCGATGATGTAGATTTCGAGAGAAAAGCATCACCTCTATCCAGCTGGACGATGGGTTCTTTGCCAACAGTGGAGGGAGAGTTGCAATCTGCCCAATGGTCGACCAAACAGCCAATCCCGATCGTCCACAGAGAGGACGCAAGCAAGCTCGACTTATTTTCATCACTTGGATACTACCTCTGGAGGCAAAGAAACGTTCTCCAGTTGAGCTTGATGATCCCCTCTCTCTCGCGATGCCCTTGGCAAGTTCAAGAAGGAGACGAGGAAAGCGAAGAGGAGTTCCTGGGCGAAATTTTGTATGGAATTGGAAAGCAATAGTGAGGCATCTAGATTGCACAAAGTGCTCTCGAAAGACTCCATCACGCCTAGCTCCCTGAGGAGGGAGGACAGGACTTACACTGAGAATGGGCAGGAGGAGGTGGAACTTTTGATGGAGGCTTTTTTTCAGGTGGCCAGGAAGACCTGATCAGGAACATCGTTGACGAGGAGAAGATAGCGTAGGCTGTCCGCACTTTCAGTGCATTCAGTCCATTTCATTCGGCCGGACCTGACGGAATTATCCCGGGACTGCTGCAGAAGTCCCTTGGTCACGCTGCCCTGGCTTGAGCGGAGCTTGCGAACGACGAAGGTAAATCGTTTTTGCTGAAAATACTGGAAAGACTTATTGACCTAAAGATGAGAGATAGACTGGCGCCGGAAAACTTCAGTGGGGCACAACACGCATACCTCAGAGGTGGTAAAGGAGATAGGGGCGATAGTCGCCGCACTGGACAGCGCGGGTATTCACCAGTGGACAATAATTTGCTTTATGGCAGGATTATTAATGCGAACCTGGGAGATAGTGTGGTCATAAGGCGGGTGACCTGATTCTTTGGATTAATGAAATCCTGATGGATCTCGGTGAGTACGGCACGAGGATTATCGCTTATGCGGACGACGTCGTGCTGCTGGCCCGAGGCAGGTTTCTGGCGACGATCAGCGAGATCATGGGTCACTGAGGAGGTTGTCGCGATGTGCTCCCAGAAATGAGTTGAGGACCAAACCGGGGAAGATGGAGCGGGTTCTCTTCACGCGTAGATATAAGATACCGGAGTTCAGACTCTCGTCCTTCGACGGGGATACCCTGCGGCTGTCGAAGGAGGCAAAGTCCTTGATTCGAAACTGTCGAGAGAAACACCCAGGAAAGAAACCATAAGGCACTGTGCACTTTTTACTCCTGCAGGAGGATGTTCATTAGGGAGAGGGAGGAGGGGTAACTCTCAAGATGATTTATTGAATGTATACGGCCATCATGAGACCATACTGGCCTATGGAGCACTAGTATTGTGAAAGCCATAGAGAAGAGGATGAGTGTGAGGGAGTTCGAGAAGATCCAAAGACTGGCCTGTGTCGGAGATCCGCACCGCTGGCAGGCCTGGAGGCTATGCTGGATATGTAGCCCTTTGAGGCCTATATTAGGAACTGTGCCGCCAGGCCCGCGCTTAGGCTGAAGGAGGATGGTTACGGCCACAGTTCGATTCTGGGTGTTATGGATGCGAAGGGTCGTCAGAGGAAGATCTCCGACTACCTAGCACCAGTGCCGACTGGAGTGATGGCATTCGCGATTCGATTTACTGAGAGGGACGAATTGAGGGCGAATGTAGTACTTCCGGAGGATGAGACCTCGATCTCTACAGATGGCTCCAAAATGGAGTCCAAAACTGGATTGTGGGTCTACTCTGAGGCACTCAATATCAGTATGTCTTTGAGACTGCCGGACAAGAGTACGGTCTTTCAGGCAGAGGTCTGTTCCAATGCAGTGGCCGCAAGAAAAATTCTGGTAAGGGACTTACCGCCCTCGAAACTCAGAATTCATGTGGACGGTATGGCGGCGCTTAAGGACTTAGGGTCCCTGGATAGGTTCCGTGCCCACGATGTGACGCTGACATGGGTTCCTGGGTATGAGGGGATTCCAGGGAATGGCAGGGCGGAAGAGTATGGCAGGGGGGGCTCGCCTCCGCCGGGCGGACCAATCATCGGCCTTGCCTACGTGCCATTTGTCGAGCTACTGAACACAGTAGAGGGAATGACTAGGGTGGCCGAGGTGGGACTCGGTGGATGGTTGTCGGACAGCAAAGACGCTATGGCCGCCTACAGGAGGATGACGAGAGAGTTGCTGGCGTTCGATAAGAGGTACCCTGGCAGGGGTCATAACCTGACACTGTGCCGTAGGCCGCATGGGAATACAGAACAATGACTTCTGTAGGAGTTGCCTCAATGAGGATGAAGAGGAGACTATTTAGCACTTGCCATGTCCAGTTCTGTAGGGACGTAGACTCTCCTTCCTGGGAAGTCATTTCTTCTGTGACCTGGGTGAACTTGCGAACATACCTCTGGTAGATCTGATGAGATTTGTTGATGTATGGATGGTTCCGATGAGGGCGCCATAAACTCCGGCGTAAAAACATCAGTGCTTGCTTGGGGATGGGCGTTTCTTCACCCCCCGCTCGGGCTCTCCATTCCCCCTGTCTTTCTTTTATTCGTGTATAACCTCTAGTCCGAGGTCTCATATTTTCTTTCTCTTGCCTTTCTTTCTAGGGTACCACAATGGGCCGTGTGAACTTACCTTTAATGGGCAACCCAATCAACCTAACCTATCCCAATGTTTCCAACTCAGGCTCATAAACTCGTGTGGCAATTTTGAAAAGAAAAAAAGAGAATGAACATTTCTTTCTTAGAGTTTTTAATTTTTTTTTTGGTCAACCACCCCACTGTAATCTGCTGAGGAAATAAAAAAAGAACCTGGGTTTGAACATTTCGACAAGTTTTCATATCTTTTTGTATTATTTAAGTTTTATGAAGCATATGATGTTACTTTGTTGCCGTAAATTTTTTTTTCAATTCGTTCCCAGAAGTTCTCATGCTACAGGAATTTTAATATTCTTTGTTTTATTTCCTTTTCTTTAGTTTTTCTCAGAAAACAAAAAAAAGTAGAAAAAGTAAAACTCAACGATATGATTAAGAAATTATACAAAAGTTGCGTAAACTTTAATAAATGTCCAGTATGGTCATGGAGGTGGAATGGAGATTGTTATATAAACTAAACTTAACCAGCACAGGCAACGGGAAATAATATAAATATGAGAATGTACAATTTATGGTGCAGTTTGCTTGCTGGGCTCCTGGGAGTCTTTAGCAAAATAAAGTTCATTTAGTCGGAGGCAACTTTGATATGAGCAAAAAGCCAAGAAATGAAAAATAATTTCACTTTCTTTATTGTTTATTTTCTGGTTACTCTAATTAGTTTTATTGCTTAATACCTACTTTTTTTTTAACCGACCACAGAATAGTAGGGGTATATTCATGTAATCATACCGTTTGTAAAGCAAAGATATAAATATTATGGTGGGTTCGCTTACTTTTCTAGTAAAATTTTGCAGGGGAGTAAGAGCCACAGAGCCTGTATTCTTGCAAAGAGAGTAGTCTAAATGTTTTTCTTCTTTCGTCGCTAAGCACTGAAGATTTAGTAGCAGCCAGCCTTGAAGTAAACAAGTCTCCTTACTGGCTGGCTTCCCTATATATGACTCACGATGCAGAGATGCCGCCTTCAAACCTTAAGTCGCTGGTTGAAGACGCTTCTGTAGGAAAGAAAAGCCTCATTGTAGGAAGTGATGCTAATGCACATCACCAGATATGGTGAAGTTTGGATGTCAACGAAAGGGGTGTGCTGCTTACTGAATATGTTATAAGTTGCAATCTGGCGATTTATAATAAAGGGGATAAACCGACCTTTATTACCAGGAACAGGCAGGAGGTACTAGATATTACCTTTGTATCGGAAAATATAAGTGGAAAACAAGTAAAAAGGCGTTATGTTCGGCCGGGCCCACCACCTCGGGTATATATTTAAACCCCCTTTATCAAAATCCGGTGAAAATTGCATACCTTATGTCTAATAGCAGATATATCGTAATATGCTCCGATTTGGACCAAATACAAGTAATTGTTCAATTATGTATAACAAAATATTGGTATTTTTAGTAGCTATATCTAAAAATAAACCGATCTGAACCATATACGATACGGATGTCGAAAAGCCTAACATAAGTCACTGTGTCAAATTTCAGTGAAATCGGATTATAAATGCGCATTTTATGGGGCCAAAACTTTAAATCGAGATATCGGTCTACATGGCAGCTATATCAAAATCTGGACCGATTTGGGCCAAGTTGCAGAAAAATGTCGAAGAGCCTAACACAACACACTATCCCAAATTTCGGCGAAATCGGACAATGAATGCGCCTTTTATGGGCCCACGACCTTAAGTCGAGAGATCGGTCTATATGGCAGCTATATCCAAATCTGGACCAATCTGTCCCAAATTACAAAGGGGTGTCGAGGGGCCTAACACAACTCACTGTCCCAAATTTTGGCAAAATCGGACAACAAATGCGCCATTTATACGTCCAAGACCTTTAATCGAGAGGTCGGTCTATATGGCAGCTATATCCAAATCTATGCAAAGTTTCAGCTCAATATTTCTATTTTTAAAGACTGTATCGTGATTTCAACAGACCGACGGACATGGCTAAATCGTCTTGAATTTTTACGACTATCAAGAATATATTTAATTCATAGGGTCGGAAATGGATATTTCGATGTGTTGCAAACGGAATGACATAATAAATATACCCCTATCTTTCGGTAATAGGTATAACAATTAAAAGCGTGCTCGTCCGAGCCGAATCTTATATACCCTCCACCATGGATCGCATTAGACGAGTTCTTTTCCCGGTGTCTCTTTTTAGGCAGACAGAGGAAAGGAAAGGATAAAAAACAAGTAAGAAGGCGTTAAGTTCGGCCGGTCCGAACTTTGGATACCCACCACCTCGGGTATATATGTATACCACCTTTCATTCCGAATCTCGATCGATCTGGACCAAATTTACGAAGGAAGTCTAAGGGCTTGACACAACTCACTGTCCCAAATTTCATCAAAATCGGATACTAAATGTGGCTCTTTTGGGCCTAAGACCCTAAATCGGAGGATCGGTCTATATGGCAGCTATATCCAAATCTGGACCGATCTAAGCCAAATTGACGAAAGATATCGAAGGGCCTAACACAACTCACTGTCCCAAATTTCAGCAAAATCGAATAATAAATGTGGCTTTTATGGGCCTAAGACCCTAAATCGGAGGATCGGTCTATATGGCAGCTATACCCAAACCTGGACCGATCTGGGCCAAATTGACGAAGAATGTCGAGTGGCCTAACACAACTCACTGTCCCAAATTTCAGCAAAATCGGATAATAAATGTGGCTTTTATGGGCCTAAGACCCTAAATTGGAGAATCGGTCTATATGGCAGCTATATCCAAATCTGGACCGATCTGAGCCAAATTGACGAAGAATGTCGGAGGGCCTAACACAACTGACTGTCCCAAATTTCAGCAAAATCGGATAATAAATGTGGCTTTTATGGGCCTAAGACACTAAACCGGAGGATCGGTCTATATAGCAGCTATATCCAAATCCGGACCGATCTAGGCCAAATTGACGAAGAATGTCGAAGGGCCTAACACAACTCACTGTCCCAAATTTCAGCAAAATCGGATAATAAATGTGGCTTTTATGGGCCTAAGACCCTAAATCGGCGGATCGGTCTATATGGGGGCTATATCAAGATATAGTCCGATTTAGCCAATCTTCGAACTTAACCTGCTTATGGACAAAAAGTTTCAGCTCAATATAATAATAATTGCGCCCTATAGAGGCTAAAAAAGTCAAGATCTCAGTTGTTGAAACTCACAACGAAACATGTCGTTTAAAATTTTAGCAATATCGGATAGGACTTGCGCCCTCTAAAAACTCAAGAATTCAAGTCCCCAGATCGGTTAATATGGCGGCTATTTCAGGTGACGCATCGATTTCACCCGTACTTGGCACAGTTGTTGGAAATCATAACAAACCATTATGGAAAATTTCAGTCAAATCGGATAGTGGCTCAAGAAGTCAAGATTCAAGATCGGTTTATATGGCAGCTATATCAGATTATGGACCGATTTTAACCATGCTTGGCACAGTTGTTTGAAGTCATGACGAAACACGTCGTGCCAAATTTAAGCCAAATCGGATAGGAATTGCGCCCTCTAGAGGCTCAAGAAGTCAAGACCCCAGATCGGTTTATATGACAGCTATATTAGATAGTGGACCGATTTCAACCATACTTAACACAGTTGTTGAAAATCATAACAAAATACACCATCAGAATTTCAGCTAAATTGGATAAGAATTGCGCCCTCTAGAGGCTCAAGAAGTCAAGACCTCAGATCGGTTTATACGACAGCTATATCAAAACATGGACCAACATGACCCATTAGCAATCCTAGCCGACCTACACTAATAAGAAGTATTTCTGAAAATTTTCAAGCGGTTAGCTTTACTCCTTCAAAAGTTAGCGTGCTTTCGACAGACAGACGGACAGGCGAACAGACGGACGGACATGGCTAGATCGACTTAAAATAGATTATCCCACATAATTCCGCAAATCTTGCATTTATCTTCTAATGTAGAACCAACTTGTGGTAAAATTGCAACTTCATTTGGCAAGTATTCTGTGCCCGAACAAATTAAAAATTTTTGAGTTCCCGGACGCAGATATTGGTTACCCCAGATTCGATCATTATATTTAAAATGCTTAGCGATTGTAGCTATATTTATCCCTCTGTATGGCTAACCGTTTACCATTCACAGTCGAACATTAATTATAGCTTCAATATATACCGACCACACAAAAATTTAGTGCGCCATCTACATCTCAAACTGGATCCCTCAACCAAACTAAGAAAATCTCTCAGACATCACCCTGTAATAACTTTGCACATCTACTATTAAAGCACAGGATTGGTTTGTGTCTATGATGATCTTTTCTTACTTTTCAAAGATTAAGACAAAAACCTAAAATACAATAAGATCGGCTTTTGCTTAAGTCGATAAGAGATGATTTTGAATACATAGATGGCATTGTATTGAATAGAATGGAACTACTTTGACATAATCTATAAGTAAATGCGCGCTATGTTCGGCCGGGCTGAATCTTCGGCCGCTATCGTGATTTTGACAGACGAACATTAGTAAACCCCCATCCTATGGTGGTGGGTATAAAAAGTACACAAATATTAACCCAATGCATAAGCGGATTTTTATACCCACCACCTAACGATGAGGGTATACTCAATTTGTCATTCCTAGAGATGGTTTTCTACCGGGTGAATACCCAACGCTGGGATATTTATTGGGTAAATACCCAATAGATATATTTTTGTGGGTATTTATAGTTATGCAGATATCTTGGGTATATAAATATTTACCAGACATTTTTTGATAATTTCGTATTCTTTGTATAGAAACCTGACGTTCTGATCTCATAAAATCCGATTTTAGTTATATATAGCCGCTATATTTACCGATCTCCAGATTCTTGAGGCAATAAATTGATAATTTTTCATCCGATTTTGATGAAATTTGGCACAGTGAGTTCTGGTAGACTCCTACCTATTTCTGTGAAGTGTGGTTCAGATCGGGCTGTATTTGGATATAGCTGTCCTATAGACCGACCGCCCGATCTACCGATATAGGGTATTGAGGCCATAAAAGATCCATTTATTATCCGAATTCGATGAAATTTGGCACAGTGTGTTCGGATGGACTCCTACCCATTCCTGTCAAATGTGGTCCAGTTCGGACCATATATAGACCGATCTCCCAATATAGTGTAATGAGCATATAAAAGGAGCATTTTTCATCCTATTTGGATGAAATTTGAAAAAACGCGTTTTGAGATTTATCAAGCACCGTTATTAATTGATAAAAGGGAAATGTCTACCATGATATTTTGATATGTTGTACCGGCGTAGTCAAAAATAGTTGATGCGCAGTTCGCAAAAGGAGCAAAGTAAAAATCGTCTAAACGAGCTGTGGTACGAGTTTTCCCGTAATCATATTGCTCTATTACCACAATTACCCATTGGCGATAAATATGTGGGAAACTAATACTATGAGGGCATATGTGGAGTAACAAAGGAAACTATGTAAAATCTGACCAAGGAGGAGAAAACTGCCTTGGAAGAAACTGGAGTGGATGAACATCAAAAACAACAGGCTGAAGTCACTTTTAGCCACGCCCTCGTCGTTCGGTCAATATGTCCGATGGTCGGTGGAGGATACAAACAGGGAAGCCTTCCTATATCAAGTAAGGCTCAGCATTACGAAATTAAAAAAAAGTTTCGATGGCTTGCATTCCGCCGTGGATTTATGCTGGTTGGAAACCTTGAAGCAGTCCTGAGAAAAACAAAATTGTGCTTTGCAGAGTTTGCGGATGCAGTAACTGTTAAGTTATCCAGAGTACAGAATCATATTAGAGGAAATCGCAGTAGTGGAAAAGCTCTGTAGTGAGGAGTTAAATTATCTACTATGTAAATTGGCCGAATTTAGAGATGAAAGCGGACGCGTTAAAGTACCAGATGTGGAAATTTCGGTATGGAAACAAGAGAATAATGTTTCAGTCTATAATAGACAGGCTGCTTGATCAACCGAACGCCAAAAGCCAGCCTTCGCGGCAGATTAAATCACTGTTAGATACAACAATGGAATGTGTGCAGGTATTAAAAGCTATGGAGTGTGCGATTAATAATATCAATCCAATCATCGCACGAATTATTATTTGGACAAAGAAGGACTGTTAATGTATGAGCAGTTCACCAAGAGGTTCAAGGCAATGTAGAAGATAGAAGACGTTTTTAGAAGAGAGTCCAAATCCAATTCGGGATTACACCAAGGAAGCACCAAATGCAGCAAAAAAATTTTACGGACAAGGTAACTTGTACCTATTGCCAAAAGATAGGCCACCTTGCAGCGAAATTCCATAAATATTTGCAATTGGCTGCGGCAGACCGATTAGCATGGGCAAGGATGTCGCAGACGTGGTTTAGATGCTTGAATGACAGTTATACAAGTTCAAGATGTGAGAGCGATATGAAATGTAGTGCTTGTGGGGCGAATCATCATTCAACATTGCACGTAAACAAAATAGCAACAACATATGTATATCACCAACGTTGGCTTCAGTACGACCAGATTCCGAGTATAACGATGATTCTTTCCAGTGGAAAAAGTGCATATTAGCTGATCCGAATTACAACAAAAATGAACGCATTGATCTACTCTATTCTACTCTACTCTACTCTACTCTACTCTACTCTACTCTACTCTACTCTACTCTACTCTACTCTACTCTACTCTACTCTACTCTACTCTACTCTACTCTACTCTACTCTACTCTACTCTACTCTACTCTACTCTACTCTACTCTACTCTACTCTACTCTACTCTACTCTACTCTACTCTACTCTACTCTACTCTACTCTACTCTACTCTACTCTACTCTACTCTACTCTACTGTACTCTACTCTACTCTACTCTACTCTACTCTACTCTACTGTACTCTACTGTACTCTACTGTACTCTACTGTACTCTACTGTACTCTACTGTACTCTACTGTACTCTACTGTACTCTACTGTACTCTACTGTACTCTACTGTACTCTACTCTACTCTACTCTACTCTACTCTACTCTACTCTACTCTACTCTACTCTACTCTACTCTACTCTACTCTACTCTACTCTACTCTACTCTACTCTACTCTACTCTACTCTACTCTACTCTACTGTACTCTTCTCTACTCTACTCTACTCTACTCTACTCTACTCTACTCTACTCTACTCTACTCTACTCTACTCTACTCTACTCTACTTTACTCTACTCTACTCTACTCTACTCTACTCTACTCTACTCTACTCTACTCTACTCTACTCTACTCTACTCTACTCTACTCTACTCTACTCTACTCTACTCTACTCTACTCTACTCTACTCTACTCTACTCTACTCTACTCTACTCTACTCTACTCTACTCTACTCTACTCTACTCTACTCTACTCTACTCTACTCTACTCTACTCTACTCTACTCTACTCTACTCTACTCTACTCTACTCTACTCTACTCTACTCTACTCTACTCTACTCTACTCTACTCTACTCTACTCTACTCTACTCTACTCTACTCTACTCTACTCTACTCTACTCTACTCTACTCTACTCTACTCTACTCTACTCTACTCTACTCTACTCTACTCTACTCTACTCTACTCTACTCTACTCTACTCTACTCTACTCTACTCTACTCTACTCTACTCTACTCTACTCTACTCTACTCTACTCTACTCTACTCTACTCTACTCTACTCTACTCTACTCTACTCTACTCTACTCTACTCTACTCTACTCTACTCTACTCTACTCTACTCTACTCTACTCTACTCTACTCTACTCTACTCTACTCTACTCTACTCTACTCTACTCTACTCTACTCTACTCTACTCTACTCTACTCTACTCTACTCTACTCTACTCTACTCTACTCTACTCTACCTACTCTACTCTACTCTACTCTACTCTACTCTACTCTACTCTACTCTACTCTACTCTACTACTCTACTCTACTCTACTCTACTCTACTCTACTCTACTCTACTCTACTCTACTCTACTCTACTCTACTCTACTCTACTCTACTCTACTCTACTCTACTCTACTCTACTCTACTCTACTCTACTCTACTCTACTCTACTCTACTCTACTCTACTCTACTCTACTCTACTCTACTCTACTCTACTCTACTCTACTCTACTCTACTCTACTCTACTCTACTCTACTCTACTCTACTCTACTCTACTCTACTCTACTCTACTCTACTCTACTCTACTCTACTCTACTCTACTCTACTCTACTCTACTCTACTCTACTCTACTCTACTCTACTCTACTCTACTCTACTCTACTCTACTCTACTCTACTCTACTCTACTCTACTCTACTCTACTCTACTCTACTCTACTCTACTCTACTCTACTCTACTCTACTCTACTCTACTCTACTCTACTCTACTCTACTCTACTCTACTCTACTCTACTCTACTCTACTCTACTCTACTCTACTCTACTCTACTCTCTACTCTACTCTACTCTACTCTACTCTACTCTACTCTACTCTACTCTACTCTACTCTACTCTACTCTACTCTACTCTACTCTACTCTACTCTACTCTACTCTACTCTACTCTACTCTACTCTACTCTACTCTACTCTACTCTACTCTACTCTACTCTACTCTACTCTACTCTACTCTACTCTACTCTACTCTACTCTACTCTACTCTACTCTACTCTACTCTACTCTACTCTACTCTACTCTACTCTACTCTACTCTACTCTACTCTACTCTACTCTACTCTACTCTACTCTACTCTACTCTACTCTACTCTACTCTACTCTACTCTACTCTACTCTACTCTACTCTACTCTACTCTACTCTACTCTACTCTGCTCTACTCTACTCTACTCTACTCTACTCTACTCTACTCTACTCTACTCTACTCTACTCTACTCTACTCTACTCTACTCTACTCTACTCTACTCTACTGTACTCTACTGTACTCTACTGTACTCTACTGTACTCTACTGTACTCTACTGTACTCTACTCTACTCTACTCTACTCTACTCTACTCTACTCTACTCTACTCTACTCTACTCTACTCTACTCTACTCTACTCTACTCTACTCTACTCTACTCTACTCTACTCTACTCTACTCTACTCTACTCTACTCTACTCTACTCTACTCTACTCTACTCTACTCTACTCTACTCTACTCTACTCTACTCTACTCTACTCTACTCTACTCTACTCTACTCTACTCTACTCTACTCTACTCTACTCTACTCTACTCTACTCTACTCTACTCTACTCTACTCTACTCTACTCTACTCTACTCTACTCTACTCTGCTCTACTCTACTCTACTCTACTCTACTCTACTCTACTCTACTCTACTCTACTCTACTCTACTCTACTCTACTCTACTCTACTCTACTCTACTCTACTCTACTTCTTTCTTCACAAAGCTACTGAAATTTTGCTAATATACTTCTTATTGGTCGGTCGCTTAGGATTGTAAATGGGCCAAATCGGTCCATGTTTTGATAAAGCTGCCATATAAACCGATCTTGGTCTTGACTTCTTGAGCTTCTAGAGGGCGCAATTCCTATTCGATTTCGCTGAAATTTTTTACGTGGTGTTTTGATATCACTTCCAACAACCGAGCCGAATATGGACTATGTCGGTTGATAACCTGACATAGCTGCCATATATACCGACCTTGGGTCTTGACTTCTAGAGGGCGCAATTTTTATCCGATTTTGTTGAAATTTAGCACAAAGTATTTTGGAATGACTCGTAACAACTGTTGCAAATATGGTCTAAATCGGTTGAAAACCTGATATAGCTACCATATAAACCGATCTCCCAGTTTGATTTTTTGAGCCTCTCGAGGGCGCAATTATTATTCCTTAAAGTTTTCCAGGTAAGGGTTTCTATCCCAGCGCACGAACCGTGATAACTATGAATACCACACAAGTCGGAAGTCAAGGCTCCAGCCAGTATGGTGATCACAGTTATACCTTGTTGGTCTGGCGGGCCTGTGGGGCTATCGACAAATAAAAGAGAGCATCAGAGGAGAGGCGGAATGTTCTAAAACCTTAAATGCGAGCCAATATTCTATGACACATTTCGTCTAAACCATACGAGATTCTATAAGCAAATTCTCTTAAGCATATAGTACACGATAAAGAAACTTAGCAAACTAGGAAACTAAACATGGCCTTACCTTCAATTGCCCATTTTGTTAGCATAACTCATTTAAATGTGTTAGTTCTTTGCTATTTAAGAATTCACAACAGAGTAATAGATGCAGAATTGATACAACCAATTAACACTTCATTCAATATCAATGCGATACAATTCATCATCCATTCTTTTTCTATGCATGTTTTTTAACGAAAGTGTGATAAAAAAACTGCATACGCAGCAATCTTCTTCTTGAAAAAAATCTAACATTTTCATTGAGGCAATATGAAAAAACCCACAATTAACAGTCGATTAAATAATTATTAAAAACGAATCGTTCATTTGATTGATAAAAACCACATATGCTAAGAAAAAAAAAAAACAAACCTTCATTCCATTGTATCAAAAACTCAATTGTGCGGTCTTGAAATTAGAAAAAAGTAGAAGCGAAATTAAAAGATCACACGGAAAGAAAGATCACAAATATATAATTATGCAATGATATACTGTGGTTTAGAACAAAAATTAAATAATAAGGGGAGTTTGATTTTAAACATCTCATACATGCAAGTAAACATTTTTGTTATTATACCCTACATCGCTACTGTGGTACAGGATATTATAACTTAGTGCTTTTGTTTGTAGCACCTGAAAGGAAGTGAGATAAACCCATTGATAAGTATACCGATCGACTCAGAATCACATTCTAATTCGATTTAGCTATGTCCATCTGTCTGTCTGTCCGTCCGTCTGTCTGTCCATATTAATTTGTGTACAAAGTACAGGTCGCAGTTTTCATCCGATCGTCCTAAAATTTGGTACAGACATGTTTTTCGGCCTAGACGAAGTCTATTGAAATTGGAAAAAATCGGATCAGATCTGGATATTGCTCCCATATATATGTTCGTTCGATTTTCAGTAATAATGCAATAAAACGGTCATTTGTTAACCGATTCTCTCGAAATTAGGCAGAAAGGATTTTTTTACGATTCTTGACATTACTGGTGAATTTCATGGATATCGGTTCAGATTTAGATATAGCTCTCATATATATATCACCCGATTTTCACTCCTAGAGCCACTGCAAGCTCATTTATTAACCAATCGTGCCAAAATATTGCACAACGCTTTCCTCGACGACTGCCACAATATACAAAGAGTTAGTTCAAAATTGGTTCAGATTTAGATATAGCTCCCATATATATGTTCGTCCGATTTACAGTAATATTGCAATAAAATGGTCTTTTGTTAACTGATTTTCTCGAAATTCGGCAGGAGGGATTTTCTCTTGACTCTCAATATAACTGGTGAATTTCATAGAAATCGGCCCAGATTTATATATAGCTGTCATATATGTATATCGTCAGATTTTCACCCCAAGAGCCACTGGAGGCGCATTGTTTGACCAATCTTGCCAAAATTTTACACAACGCTTTCCTCGACGACTACCACATTATCTGAGAAGTTTGCTCGGAATCGGTTAAGAATTAGATATAGCTCCCATATATAATTTCGTCAGATTTTGGGTAATTCGCTATAATATTGTCATTTGTCAACCGTAGTTTTTACAGTTTGAACATATTTGCTAGCCGAGGTCCATCAAAATTGGTTCAGAATTGGATATCGGTCCCACATTGTACTTATAGGGTAGGTGAAGGGTATTATACAGTCAGCACCACCCGACTTTTGGGGAGTGAGGTAGTCTCCCAAACACTTCGTCGTGAAAATATCAGCATCTTGATCTACCCTCAAATATCATTTATTAGAACCCCATATTGCCATTGGCTTCAAAATTCGATATGTTAATCTCATATACCTTTAATTTAAAGCCCTTTTGCAAAAATCAGCAAATATGTGGTATGGGCCCTAAAAACTATCAATATCGAGCTCCACTCTCTTTAAGACCCAAAATGTCATGGTAGGAAATACGTCTATTTGCGGGTGGGGCATCGCTTAGACAGTTGGTCCTGAATGTTGATGTCAGATTCGTGGTCTACTTCCAAACACCTTTCATTAGAGTCCCATAGTTCCATAGTTGACAAACATGACCGTTTTGAGGGATGGGGCTGCCACTCAGTGACTTCACCCTGAAAATACATAGCAGATTCGTGTTCTACTCTAAAATACCTCTTATTAAAGCCCCATAATGCATTGGTCAGCAAATACGTTCTATTTGGGTGGTTTTATGAGGGTGGCTGGTGGATCCATAGGCACTTTTTCCCGAATATTGATATGAGATTCCTGCTTTACTCTTAAAGACCTTTCATTTAAGCCCCATATTGCTATGATCGTAAATTTATCCTCTTTGGTGGGTGTTTTTAGAGGAGGGGCGGCCCACCAACGACTAGGTCCATCATATGAATATCAGATTCGTATTCTACACTCAAATACCTTTTATGTGAGCCCCATGTTGCCATGATCAGTAAACAAGTACTCTTTGGCGGGTGTATTGATATCCCACATTCGTATTCTAGTCGCAAATTACATTCATTTGAGCCCCATATTGCCATGATTGGTACATATGCCCGATTTAGAGGTGTTTTAGGGATTGGGGTTGTCCCCTAAACACTTGGCCCGACAATTGGATATCGGGTACAATTTTAAATCGCACCACTAATCTCCGAGATCTGGCGTTTCTGAAAATTAGGGTAAGGGGGAGGGTCCCCCTTCAGATATCAAATAATGTAGTACCCAATTTTCAATACGGGATCATTATGCATCATCTCTGAAAATTTTAAGAAAATCGGTTCAGCCGTTTTTGAGTTTATACGGAACACACAAACAAACAAACACAAAATTGATTTTTATACCCACCACTGAAGGATGGGGATATATTCATTGTGTCATTCCGTTTGCAACACCTCGAAATATCCATTTCCGACCCTATAAAGTATATATATTCTTAATCAGCGTAAAAATCTAAGACGATCTAGACATGTCCGTCTGTCCGTCCGTCTGTTGAAACCACGCTACAGTCTTTAAAAATAGAGATAATGAGGTGAAATTTTGCATAGATTCTTTTTTTGTCCATTAGCAGGTTAAGTTCAAAGATGGGTTATATAGGACTATATCTTCATATAGGCCTCATATAGACCGATCCGCCGATTTAGGGTCTTAGGCACATAAAACCCACATTTATTATCCAATTTGCTGAAATTTGGGACAGTGAATTGTGATAGGCCAGATAACATACTTTTTCAATTTGGCTCAGATCGGTCCAGATTTGGATATAGCTGCCATATGGACCGATTCGCCGATTTAGGGTCTTAGGCCCATAAAAGCCACATTTATTATCCGATTTTGCTGAAATTTAGGACAGTGAATTGTGTTACACCAGACAACATACCTTTTCAATTTGGCCTAGATCGGTCCAGATTTGGATATAGCTGCCATATAGACCGATCTCTCGATTTAAGGTCTTGAGCCCATAAAAGGCGCATTCATTGTCCGATTTAGCCAAAATTTTAAACAGTGAGTTGTGCTAGACCAGACAACATACTTTTTCAATTTGGTCCAGATCGGTTCAGATATGGATATAGCTGCCATATAGACCGATCTCTTGATTTAAGGTCTTGGGCCCATAATAGGCGCATTCATTGTCCGTTTTAGCCAAAATTTGAAACAGTGAGTTGTGTTAGTCTCTTCGACATCTTTCTTCAATTTGGTCCAGATCGGTCCAGATATGGATATAGCTGCCATATAGATCGATCTCTCAATTTAAAGCTTTGGGCTCAAAAAAGGCGCATTTATTGTCCGACTTCGTCGAAATTTGGGACAGTGAGTACTGTTAGGCTCTTCGACATATTTCTGCAATATGACATAGATCGGTCCAGATTTGAATATAGCTGCCATATAGACCGATATTTCGATTTAAAGTCGTGGGCACATACAAGGCGCATTTATAATCCGATTTCACTTAAATTTGACACAGTGACTTATGTTTGGCTTTTCGACATTCGTGTCGTATATGTTTCAGATCGGGTTATTTTTAGGTATAGATACAATATTTTGTTATATACAATTGAACAATGACTTGTACATATTAGTATTTGGTCCAAATCGGTACATATTTCGATATAGCTGCTATGGGACATTAGGTATGCATTTTCACCGGATTTCGACGAAAGTTAGCTACATATATACCCGAGGTGGTGGGTATCCAAAGATCGGCCTGGCAGAACTTAACGCTTTTTACTCGTTAAATATAAGTGATATCTTCTTCTCTGGGTGGCAGTATGGTCCAAATGTCTCTTACGTACATCTATGGCCTGAGTAGACCATTAAAGATTACCAGGATCGGTGATAAAATTTCCCTCTTTACTCCTAATTCTTACCGTAAATGTGGCACATATTATCCACCTATTTTTTAGAATATGGATTTTCCTATATTTGAGTGCCGATATACCTGTTACTGGTGTAGGGATTGCATCAGTTTCGGTCTTCATATTGTTCAAAGCCATTTTGATGTATGCGTTGAGCACCAACGTATATATCTTTGGTGGAACGGATCTTTACAGCTACGTGCAGAGCTGTTTTCACAATAGCTCTCAGTCCTAAACACTTCTTATAGCAGCAGCCCATTTTTATAGGTGAAAGATTTTTGATTTCAATATCTTTAAACATGAACATAGGGTTTTCAAATAATTTTTCTTTTTATTTATTACGTAATTCAATAGTGTGACAGTAATGCAGATGTATGTAATTTTTTTTTTCATATAAATATAAATGAAGTCTTATCGGAGTGGCTTAACCTATAATATTTTATCAAAATTAAAATAACCGTCTGAATCTCTTCCTTAGCATTCAGTTCGAAAATTCAAATTTAATTCTAAGGGAACAATTTTTTTATACTCCTCTAACAAATTATTTTGATTTCAATCGAAGTACTCTTAAACAGTTCTTAAATAATAGGTATTAAAGGGGGGACCGGGTTGTTGACGATAGCTATAACCAGAGCGCGATTGAGCAGCAACTGGTTGTTTTGGTTGATAGTTGTAACCAGTACGAGGAGCTGGAGCGGGAGCGGGAGCGAAAGCCGGAGCCTGATGTTGTTGATAGTTATAACCATGGCCAGCCGGAGCAGGAGCAGGGGCAGGTTGTTGATAGTTATAGCCAGGACGAGGAGCTTGAGCCTGTGGCTGTTGATAGTTATAGCCAGAACGAGGAGCTTGCGGAGCCTGTGGCTGTTGATAGTTATAACCAGGACGAGGAGCTTGAGGAGGTTGTGGCTGTTGGTAGTTATAACCAGGACGAGGAGCGGCTGCTGGTTGCTGATAATTGTAGCCAGGTCGAGGAGCCTGAGCAGTCTGTGGTTGATAATTATAGCCATGACCAGCAGCAGGAGCAGGAGCAGGAGCGGGAGCATGTGGTTGATAATTATAACCAGAACGTGCAGCTTGAGGTGCTTGCTGTTGATAGTTATAGCCTTGTCCTGTGGGTAGGTTTACAACAGGTGCTCCGGGAACCACATGATATCTCACAATTTGCTTTCTGTGATTGCCATAGTCGTAAACAGCAGGACCATTTCCAGTGGTTGCAGGTGCAGAGGCGGGAGCGGAAGCAGGAGTGGAAGCGGGAGCGGAAGCAGGAGCGGCAGCGGCCTTGACGTTAGTGTTCGGGTGATAACTGTAACCGCCACCAAGACTTCCAGGACTGGCACTGGGATAGCTGTAACCTTGTCTACTAGCAGCAGGAGCGACTGCAGCGCCAGCCGTGACAACGGCAGCAGTAGCAGCTGCGGCAATAGCAGCGGTATCATGAGCAGCGGCGGCTGGAGCAACTGCCCCACCTCTAAGTGAAGTGGAGATTTTCACAACGTTTGAGGAACCTTCTTCTAAATCGCCATCCTTATCCTCTCCCAGGTCAACATTCACATTAACTTTATTTTTAGCAGCTGAAGTAGAACTTGAAATGGAAGCTGCAACTTTTTTCTCCTCAACCTTTTTTTCAACGCTTTTAGCTGTTGTACTTGAAGGAGTCGAACGACGAATATCAATATCCAAATTTTTGTCCTCGCCAACATCTACAGCTACACTGACTTTGTTGCTAGCGGCAGTACTACTGCCAGAGGATCCACCACCGCCAGATGATGATGACTTTGCTGGTGCTGATGTGGTTACGGCAACAGAGTTGGTGGATGAGGGTGATCCTAGCAAACCTCCCAATAAACCACCGCCTCCGGAACTACCACCACCACCACCACCACCATTTCCTCCTCCTAGCAATCCACCTAAAGCGTTGCTCAGAAAACCGGTTTTTGCACTTATGGCTCCACTCAGAAAGTTTCCTCCCCCACCGCCGCTTGAGCCACCAAATAGGCCACTTAGCAAACCTCCACCACCGCCACCACTACCACCAGCTGAAGAACTGCTAGAACTGGAACTACGACCGCCACTCAGCAGACCTGCAAAGTTTAAACAGAAACGAAAAATTAGAAAAGGCAAATAGGGATAGTGTCAAGTCCAGCGGTTCATCGAAAAACTCAAATTTACACAAACGTCCTTGAAATTATTGCTGAAATCACAAGACATAATTAATAAAAAGTTAAAGTTTAATAAACTATACAAACATTCCATGTTCAAAAACGAACCGACTATATCAAAACTCGGCGGAAATCGTAAAATTATAGTATTTTATTTTTTGATATTTCAATAGTGGATGTGCCTTCATGCATACTCTCAATTTCACACACATCAGATCTCGTAGATGGAAAAATAGATATAAGCTAATTTTTGTTGCACCTTGCAGAAACTCAGTAACACTGAATTAACTTGGTGATATGGGGTCAAGTGTTTGGTGGGATACTCCAAAACTATTCAAGAGAACACGAAGCTTAACAAGTAAGAGCGTGGTAAGTTCGACAGGGCCGAATCTTATATACCCTCCACCATGGATCGCATTTGTCGAGTTCTTTGCGCGGTATCTCTTTTTAGGCAAACATAGAATAATGAACAAGAACTGTAATGCTGTTGGAGCTATATCCGATTCGGACCATAAATGAATTGAATGCTGAACATTGTATAAGTCATTGTGTAATATTTCAGTCCATTAGGATAAGAATTGCGCCTTGTAGGGGCTTAAGAAGGAAAATCGGGAGATCGGTTTATTTGGGAGCCGTATCAAGCTATAGACATATTCAGACCATATTGGACGTGCATATTGAAGGTCATGAGAGAAGCCGTGTTACAAAATTTCTAGGGTCTTAGACGCATAAACAAACAGAATGACGAAATTAGTATATCTCCATCCTATGGTTGAGGATATAAAAAGTGTTTGTGCAAAATATCAAACGTCTAGCTTTACTCCTTCGAAAGTTAGCGTTCTTTCGACAGACAGACGGATGGACGGATAGTCGGACGGACATTTTAGTTAGACTTAAAATGTCATATATACCTTATGGGGCCTTAAACGCATATTTCGAGGTGCTACAAACAGATTGACGATATAAGTATGCCTCCATCCTATGGTGGAGGGTGTAATAATGACAATACGGAATAAAGTACACACATAAACATTTTGTATCAAATATCTTGGCTTTAAGCCAAAGGGCTATATAGCCCTGATTACTGGCAGTTGGATATCAATATTTGTTGCGAGATGTATGTGTGACTTAAATTAACGGTTTTAGGAGTAGAGTGTCAAACCCATATTAAATCATTGAATTAAGTGTCTGAGGGTATATCCAACCCCCAAGCGGATAATAATTGCAGTATGGGAAATAAATGAAAGGAGCATGAGAGCGAAATAAAGTAAGGATAACCAAAGTCTAAGTCCAATCAATTCTCAATTTTTTAGCTAAGTAACTTACCACACAACTTCCAAAATGATGATATGATGATGACAATAAGGTCTCATCTTAAGACATATCGGATAGATCAGATCAGATCAGAGCAGATCAATCTGTTATTAAAATCAATGGATCGCCGCTCTACACTTAACACACACAAATGGATTTGTAGCCAGGGCTGATACTCCCTATCACAGTTAACAAATATGGTACATAGTCAAAGGATATGCAGATAATTCCAAATATTTGATTTCATGAAAAGTTTGTTTGCAAAGAAAATATTTTGGAAAATTTTGTGGAAATTTAGTATTAACACCAATTTTGTTGACAGAAAATTTTGAGGAAATCGATTCATATCACAAATATTGAATGATGTCATGGTTTTAGTTCTTTTAACTCTTAAATTTAATGTCATTTCATGTTTCAAGTCATTTCAAAATTTAATTTTCAGCTTATAATATCTTACACGCATAAATCACACGCACATTCATATCTAAACCACCACCTTTTCGTTTATATCATCAAACCTACCAGAAGAACTTGAATCTCCTAAAAGGCTAACTTTAAATGCCGAATCATCTCCAGAAGCAGAGATGGAACTGCTTCCAGAGCCGTAGTTAGTACCGCTGTCAGAACTGGAACCATAACCGGGGCCGGTACCTGAACCAGTACCAGGTTTAGAACCGGAGCCGGAAGCGGGCCTGGATTTGGAGCCAGACATGACCGAAGATATGGGGCTATAACTGTATCCAGAACTGGGGCTAGAACTGGAACGAGAAGCGGTCGCAGAAAGTGAGCTGGAACTGGACTTAGAACTGGGGCTAGAACTCGACCCAGAACTGGGGCTAGAACTGGACCCAGAACGTGGGCTAGAACTGGACCCAGAACGTGGGCTAGAGCTGGATGCAGTACTGGATTTAGAACCGGACCCGGAACTACCAGAGAACGTTTGAGTTACTGTTTGAATTTTGGTATTTACAATACTCGACAAAATGTTAGGAGATCCCGAAGAAGAACCAGATGGAGACGAACTACCTGAGGATCCTTAAACAAAAATTATAAAATAAAAACCAATATATTGCAAGAAAGTTAAAAAAATCACAAAAAAGCAAAATCCACATTATATTATGGAAATAGGACCCATCCACAAACAAACTATAACAAAATGAAGAAGGGTTAAACGTATCAAGCTCTTGTCATAAAAAAAATTAAGCCCAAATAAAAACCAGTAAGGAAAGGCAAAAGTCGGGCGGGGCCGACTATATTCTACCCTACACCAGCGAGAATACGTACCACACTTGAAACCAATGATGAAATCAAGTCAGACTTTTATTTTGCAAACCTATTGAAATATTGATTGGACTACAGCCTTAAATGGCCATATCCGATGAAAGAT
The DNA here is from genome assembly GCF_963082655.1 of Stomoxys calcitrans. NCBI lineage: Eukaryota > Metazoa > Arthropoda > Insecta > Diptera > Muscidae > Stomoxys > Stomoxys calcitrans. The sequence continues at coordinate 105,176,712 of NC_081555.1, read as the reverse complement.
ATACTTGGGAGGTATATCTAAATCTGAACCGATTTTTATGAAATTTTGCACACATATTAAGACGTCAAATTAAACATCTCCTACATCAATTTGGTAAAGATCGGACCAAAACTGTGGTTTATACAGACTTAAAAGGTCATATCGGATGAAATATATATATGGGAGCTATATCGAAATCTAGACGGATTTTTTAAAAATTTTGTGCACAAATTAGGACGTCAAATAAAATAGCTCGTATTGAGGCTTTAAAGAAAACACTTCATGTAAAAGGTTGTAAAGATCGGAACAAAATTGTAGCTGCTACAGCCATACAATTCAATATCGGATGAAAGATATATATGGGAGCTATATATAAATCTGGACCGATTTTTACAAAATTCAGCAATCACATAAGGACACATAAAACACCCCGTGCCAAATTTTGTAAAGATCGGGCCAAAATAGTGGCTTCTATAGCCCTAAAAGCCCATATCGGATGAAAGATATATATGGGAGCTATATCTAAATTTGAACCGATTTTGTTCAACAGCATTCGTCTTTGGGTCTAAAAAGAGACTTGTTAAAAATTTCATGACAATCGGACAATTAATAAGACCTGTAACTTGATCACAAGAATATATGGATAGACAGACGGACATAGCTTATCAGAAAGTGATTCTAAGCCGATCGGTATGCTTATATGGGTCTAGCTCTTCTTCTTAGCGTTGCAAACAAAAGCAAATTTTGCCGACCAACATTCCACTAAGGAACAGGGGCAAACTTCTCACAAATCAATGAGTGCAGTCCGATTCATGTTTAGCTCAATGATAAGGGGCCTTCTTTTTATAGCCGAGTCCGAACGATGTGCCGCAGTGCGACATCTCTTTGGTGAGCAGTATTTTAGGCCATAGTACCTCACAAATGTTCCCAGTATTAGGAGGGGAAACCACCGCTAAAAATTTGTTCTGATGATCTCGCCAGGATTCGAACTCAGGCGTTCAGCGTCATAGGCGGACATGGTAACATCTGCACTACGGTGGCTTCCAAACAAATGCACAAAGTTTTAATACCCTGTACCAAAGTGGTGTTGTGGGGTATACAAAATTATTTGCAACCCAAAATCTGATCAAAATCAATCAAATCCAAAAAAAAAAAACTTTAAAATTTCAAAGCCAATGTTAAAATTCAAAAAAACAATTTGAAGATATATTAAAATTTTAATATTAGTTAAAAATATAGTCAAAAATTACAAAAAAAAAAGCAAAACCAATAAATTAAATTAAAGCCATTAAAAGAACCTTTGCTTTGTTGCAATTATTTTATTGTATAATAAGTATTTTATATATATATATATATATATATATATTTATATATATATATATATTTATATATTTATTTATATTTATATATATATATATATATATATATATATATATATATATATATTTTTTTTTTTTTTTTTTTTATTTATTTATTTTATTATGCATTATTGTAGATTATTTAAGTTTAAATTATTGATTAGTGATTTTTCGAACAATTTTCTAGATATCATACTCAATACTTTCTATTCAAAACATAGCATACCAAAGATCTGTTTAAAAATTTGGCAAGTGTGTGCTGTTATTCAAAATTCTTTTACCGGCATGGTGGATCATGATTTCTGATACGTCATGTATCTTCATCAACACCTTTGTCAAATTTATTCAGGTGCTCTACATACCCAACGACTATGGAGTGCGGTGTAAAGCACGCTTTTGTTTTGAAACAGGGCTCTATAAGTCCTCTAACTCTCCTTAGCGCGGTAAGAGAGAAGAAAGCCAGGATTTTCACCATACCAAAACAAACTAATCATCAATGCTAGAACAACAAACACATCAACATTGGCATACTCTTTTGCTGTTTTGTTTTGTTCAATTAATTTCGTATCATTTCATTTTATTTCATTTCATATCATTTCATTTCATTTTATGTCATTTCATTTCATTTCATTTTATTTCATTCCATTTCATTTCACTCCATTTTATTTCATTCCATTTCATTTCATTTCACTCCATTCCATTTCATTTCATTTCATTCCATTCCATTCCATTTTATTTCATTTCAGAACTTTTCATTTCATTTCAGAACTTTTCATTTCATTTCATGTCATTTCGTTTCATGTCATGTCATTTCATTTCATTTCAGTTCTTTTCATTCCATTTTATTTTATTTTATTTTATTTTATTTTATTTTATTTTATTTTATTTTATTTTATTTTATTTTATTTTATTTTATTTTATTTTATTTTATTTTATTTTATTTTATTTTATTTTATTTTATTTTATTTTATTTTATTTTATTTTATTTTATTTTATTTTATTTTATTTTATTTTATTTTATTTTATTTTATTTTATTTTTTTTGTTTTATTTTATTTTATTTTATTTTATTATATTATATTTTATTTTATTTTATTTTATTTTATTTTATTTTATTTTATTTTATTTTATTTTATTTTATTTTATTTTATTTTATTTTATTTTATTTTATTTTATTTTATTTTATTTTTTTTGTTTTATTTTATTTTATTTTATTTAATTTTATTTAATTTAATTTTATTTTATTTTATTTCATTTTATTTTATTTTATTTTATTTTATTTTATTTTATTTTATTTTATTTTATTTTATTTTATTTTATTTTATTTTATTTTATTTTATTTTATTTTATTTTATATTATTTTATTTTATTTTATTTTATTTTATTTTATTTTATTTTATTTTATTTTATTTTATTTTATTTTATTTTATTTTATTTTATTTTATTTTATTTTGTATTATTTTATTTTATTTTATTTTATTTTATTTTATTTTATTTTATTTTATTTTATTTTATTTTATTTTATTTTATTTTATTTTATTTTATTTTATTTTATTTTATTTTATTTTATTTTATTTTATTTTATTTTATTTTATTTTATTTTATTTTATTTTATTTTATTTTATTTTATTTTATTTTATTTTATTTTATTTTATTTTATTTTATTTTATTTTATTTTATTTTATTTTATTTTATTTTATTTTATTTTATTTTATTTTATTTTATTTTATTTTATTTTATTTTATTTTATTTTATTTTATTTTATTTTATTTTATTTTATTTTATTTTATTTTATTTTATTTTATTTAATTTAATTTAATTTAATTTAATTTAATTTAATTTAATTTAATTTAATTTAATTTTATTTTATTTTATTTTATTTTATTTTATTTTACTTTATTTTATTTTATTTTATAATTTTTTTTAAATTATATTTAATTAATTTATTTTATTTTATATTAGCTTATTTTGATTTCGACATCTCTATACATTTTGTACGAAATTAAAGCAGAGACTAACAAGTCCAAGGCGTTACAAAAAATTATTTAAAGTTTCGTCCAAAATCCAACGTTGGTTTATTCTTCTTATATCAGCCAATAAAAGAAGCCTCAGCGTTCTATATAAAATAATAATAATTCGATCATAAAAAGTATTCCTTCCCCACCATTATCATCAAAATTTTATAAAAAGCGATCCCTTTAACTCTCATTTAGTTGGTTATCGTTACCTAGCGTTGAACTTAAATCCCATGCTTATAATCAAATTGAAACCAACACCACCTCTTCCTCTGTTTCAGACATACCAGAAGAACTTGAACTTCCTAGCAAGCTACTTATTGGATTCGAACCACCCTTTGAGGCAGCTCCGGAATTACTACCAGAACCAGAGCTGCTACCAGAGAAGGTTTGTGTAATGGCTTGAACTTTGGAATTTAAAACTCCCGACAAAATGTTCGGGGATCCTGATGAAGATGAACTACCTGCGGAACCTTGAAAGAAGACATTTAACACAAAAAGAAAATTAAACTTAAGCATAATTAAATACTAGGCAATAAAGTAAAATATCAATCGAGTTTACCAATTAAACTATTTCATAACCATTACAATTTTATTGTGCCAGACCAGCACCATTTATACAAAGAAACAAAATAATGAAAAAAAAAATTAAAATATAATTATATATATTATGCATTAGAAAATAAGAAAAAATAACATATCTATTTTAAATAAAATTAAACAAGTAAGGAAGGGCAAAAGTCGGGCGGTGCGGACTGTATAATACCCTACACCTACCCTATAAGTACAATGTGGGAGCTATATCAAATTCTGAACCAATTTTTATGGATCTAAGTGGAAGTTTTCAAATGGATTATCAAACGATCCGCATCGAATTTCAGTCCATTCGAATAAGAATTGCGCCTTGCACGGGCTCAAGAAGCAAAATCGGTAGATCGGTTTACATGGGAGACCATATTGGACACGTATGTTGAAGGTCATGGTAGAAGTACAAAATTTCTGCCAAATCGGATAAGAATTGCGTTCTCAAGAGGCTTAAGAAGTCAAGATCCCAGATCGGTTTCTATGGCAGCTACATCAGGTTAATTACCGATTTACGCTATACTTAGCACAGTTGTTGGAAGTCATAACAAAATAGCTCGTGCAAAATTTTAGCCAAATCGGATAAGCATTGCGCCCTCTAGCACCTCAAGAAGTCAAGATCCAAGATCGGTTTATATGGCAGCTATACCAAGTTATAAACCCATTTGGACCATACTTCGCATAGTTGTTGGAAGTCACAACATAATACTTCATGCAAATTTTGAGCCTAATAGGGTAAGAATTGCGCCCTCTAGAGGCTCAAGAAGGCAAGAACCCAGATCGGTTTATATGGCAGCTATATCAGATTACTTACCGATTTACACTATACTTAGCACAGTTGTTGGAAGTCATAACAAAACAGCTCATGCAATATTTCAGCTAAATCGGATAAGAATTGCGCCCTCTAGCGGTTCAAAAAATCAAGATCCAAGATCGGTTTATATGGCAGCTGTATCAGGTAATGAACCGATTTGAACCATACTTAGCACAGTAGTTGGAAGTGATACCAAAACACCACGTGCAAAATCATAGCCATATCGTGCAAGAATTGCGCCCTGTAGATGTTCAAGAAGTAATATCGGGAGATCGTTTTATTGGGAGCTATATCAGGCTATGAACCAATTTGGACCATACCTGGACCTTTGGAATTCAAAGAAAACACCTTTGATTCTAAGAAAACACTTCCTGCAAAATTTCAGCCACATCGGAATATAATTGCGCCCTCCAGAGTCTCAATGAATATTATCTGCAGACAGGTTTATATAGGAGCAATATCAGGTTATGAACCTATTTTGACCATGCTTAGCGCAGTTGTTGGAATTCGTAACACCTCATGCAAAATTTTAGACAAATCGTATAAGAGTCGCGCCCTCTTGAGGCTCAGCTATATCAAAATATGGACCAATACAGCCCATTTACAATCCCAATAGGAAGTATTCGTGCCAAAATTCGAACACCAAATCTGTTCATAGCCTGATATAGCTCCCATATAAACCGATCTCTCGATATTACTTCTTGAGCCTCTACAGGGCGCCATTCTTATCCCATTTGGCTGAAATTTTGCACAATAACTTCAAGCCCATGGCCGCCCTAGCGCAGACAGAACTCACTGACATATAAGAAGTTTTCCACTGTTCACCTTGTTCCAACATACAAACCAAGTAAATTTTATTCATTCTCCTTTGGTTGATTATAAAGAGATATCTGGCAATGAATTTGAAAAATAAGATTCATGATGGAGGGTATATAAGATTCGTTCCGACCGAAATAAGCACGCTTTTACTTGTTTTATGTTGGTGCTGCTGAAGACCATGTTTTTTTTTGCTACGGCGAAATCTATTACCCTCAACCAATCTTCGGACGTTATCTTTATTTTCCGACTGTTGGACCAAAATTATTTTCCTTTCCTATCTTCGCTTAAAAATCTCCCAGAACGATTTTAGTATCATGTGTGGGGCAGCTGTCGCATTATCTTTCTAGGCGTTTGGTCTGCTCTTCTGTCGGGCATGGGTTCAAATAAGGTTGATTTTGAAAAAATTGGCTTTTATGTGGATTGTGGCAAGTCTCTCACCTATCGTAGTAAGTTGGAGACAAGGAGTTTTAGTCTCCGATTAACCACAAATCCACATGGAAGATCATGCTACGTTTCATCGCTTGGTGTTGTTGTGACGCAATTCCCTGTCCATATCACTTCCTATATAGTCTGGTACTATGTTCGATTTTCGTCATTACATATGGCGAAAAAAACCTAAGCCCGAACGGGGGATATCGGCTTTGCTTTTGAAAACTGGGGAGTTGTTCCTGTTAGAAAAAAATGCCTTTTTCGAAGTACATATAGCACCCAAATTTGGCAGACCGAATAATTTTTTTAAAATGGTGACCAATTTTGGAGCCTGACTAGAGGAGGTGGACCACCTAGGGTCTTGTACATGTACATGATCTCGATAACAGTACAGCTTTAATCATTTCAAATATTAAAGAGTTATCTTTATCCCATCTCAAGTGTCATATTTTTTTTCTAATACGTTTTTATCCCATTGTGATGTCCGTCTAAGCGGATATGTATACTTAACAATGGGCCTTGATCGTATCCTTCATAATGCTGCAATGTTTTTTTTTTTTTTTTAAATTTATAAAAAATAATTAAATATTTTAAAATATTTTAAATATATAAAAAAAAATTTTTTGGTCGAGAGAAGTTTTATTCCTTAGTAAAGCCACACTTAAAAGTATTTTTTTAACGCATACCAAAATTAAAAGAAGCGAAGAGGTTATAGCAATTAAATCATTCAACGCTTTACGTATTCTTTAACCATTGGCAATTCAAATTAAAATAATCTATCTATCTATGATCTATGTATTGAAGTTGTCATGATCCACGCATTTTCCAAGATCTTGAACCGAATACAATAACCAACTCATCCCCAACATATTATCATTTATATAAATAGTACAAGTAAATTCAAACATAGAATTCAACCAATAGAGTCAACGTTTGGTTCTTAAGTTCACCCTGGAAACGGCAAAACTTATTATAACCTTCGAGAAAACCAGGTTAACCTTCGCCACTACAAAGCGAGTAAATATAATATCTCAATCAGCTCTCAAAAATCTTAATAATATTACCCTTTTAACTTATGTTTAGTAAACCCGTACTGATATTCAAGTCAAGCTTAAAACCGACTCTACCACCTTGTTGGACACTGACATACCAGAAGAACTTGAACCACTGGATAACGCTTTTAAATCAGCCCCTGAAGCAGAACCGGAACCACTACCAGATCCGGAACTGCTACCAGATAAAATAGTCGACAAAATGCTATGAGATCCTGATGAAGAACCAGAGGGGGATGAGCCACCTGCGGAACATTAAATGTTATTTAAAAACAAAAAAAAATGTATAGAAAATAGGACATCAAAGTCTAAATATTACTCGTTTAAAGAATTAATGATACTAAATTGGTGTGTTATATTAGAAGGACCAATCCAAAAAATATAAAAAATTGATTATGGTTTAGTTTATATTTGTTAACATTAAAATTAAAAAAAAAAAAAATATTATTATTTTTTTCGCTTTTGTCAAAAAGACAGATTTGAACTAAAAAAATTGGCAAACTCGTGTTAATACTTAAATCAAATCCTGTTCTTTTTTGATCTCTATCACCTACCAGAAGGCTTTGATCCACTAAATAAAGTGCTCAAACCCTGTGCAGGAGCAGAACCAGAACTTCTTCCAGCTCCAGAACTGCTACCAGAGGATGTTTGAGTTATAGCTTGAACTTTGCTATTTAAAATACTCGACAAAATATTATGGGATCCGGATGAAGATGCAGATGTACCATTTGAGGGGCCTTAAGAAAAAATAGATATAAATAAAATATGATAAACAATTTTTAAACTATTCTTCAAAGATTTCAGTCGATTATATTCATTTAGCGGCACCTTTACCCTAACAAATACATGCGATATATTAAAACCAACACATTAACAACATTAACCATAGTCCAAAACAAAAAAAAACTAAATAAAAAAATTTGGTTTTTAAGATCATCTAAGCAGAAAATAAAACAAAAATGTTAACTTTAAGGCAAAATTTAAAAATAATAACAAAAATCAGTTTAAAAGTTATAGCTGGCAGAATATTATAATAAAATAGAAATAATAATTAATTTTTTTTTTTTTTTTATATCTCAGTTTGAAATTTCTTCTCTTTTGTGATATCTTTTTGACAATATGACCTATACAAACAAGTCGTTGTATTTTGATACGATTAACGATGATAACGTTGACATACATTTTGTGGTTCACATGATGACGATATTCTCTTCCAAAGCAGATAAGGGCCTGCTTTTTATAGCCGAGTCCGAACGGCGTGCCGCAATTTGGCACCTCTTCCTACATGGCAAAATACCCCAAAAAGGTCGCCAGCATTAGGAGGGGATAACCACCGCTGAAAAATTTTCTGATGTTCTTGCCAGAATTCGAACCCAAGTTTTAAGTGTTGTAGGCAGACATTGTAACCTCTGCGCTACAGTGGTACATAAGACTCATTGTGTTACCACAGGATCAAGAGGAGGAAGATGCCTTTTTAAGAGATCTGGATAGTTCAACGAGAGGAACTAAACTACCGTTTAACTATCCAGATCTCTTAAAAAGCCGAAAAATGTGCGACTGTTCTCATCCGGTAAATCAGACAAGATCTCAAAAAAATGAGCACCTAAACATTCTGATTGCCAGTGCGGGTCACACACGCAGCATATGTTCTATAGTCTCTTCTTCCTCGACGTCCTTATAGCTTCGGCAAAAGTCGTTACTGGCAACCTTCAGTCTGTCAGTACTGAGACATCTGTTCTAGCCAGAGACAGCAAAGCGGTAGACCTCTTCAAGTATAGATTAGGTCACATAGTTTTGGAATGCTCACAGACCCTCTTTGTGACCATCTATCATTCGTTGGCCTTTGGACCTGATGCTGAAGACTTAGCTTACATGTCGCTAGAGGCATACTGGAATCTGTTCAGTTCCCCTAGAATGTGTAAGGTTTTTTCTAGTCTTGCAAGCTCATCCGCTTTACAATTCCCTGCGATATCACTGTGGTATGGCACCCAGAACAGATGAATATGGAACTGTTCAGCAATCTAGTTGAGCGATATGCGACAGTCGAGGGCGGTTTTTGAATTCAATAATACGACCTCCAGGGATTTAATGGCATCCTGGCTGTTTGAGTAGATATTTATGCCAGTTGTCGTTATGACATTATATCTTAGCCATTCCACCACTTCTATAAATGCACGGATCTCCGCTTTATACACACTGCAGTGATCAGGTAACCTCTTCGATATGACCAGTCTTAGTTTTTCCGAGTACACACAAAGCCCGCCTGGTCGTCTAGTTTGGAAACATCCGTTTATACGTTTTCATGACTTCTATTACCAGGGATATTGTAGTTCCAATGGGTTCTATCAGGAATATTAGTACAGCACTTTTTATCAAAAAGCGGCTTAGGTAGGATGTAATCCATACTGCCTGGAACATCGGATATTATTATTTGATCGCCGCCACATGATCAAAGGTCCCTTAGCCCTACAGGAGTGGTCGCAGCAACTTGTCTAGGCAGAACGTCTAGGGGCATTAGATATAGCATTAAATTCAGTGATGTCGTCCTCAGCGTGGACGACATCATGCACAAACAAGTCATCCTTTAGATCCGGTTGACTATTGTGCAGAAGGTGGACTTTTGAATCGCCGTCCACCACACCACAACACTGTAGAGCATTATAGGTTTGACAACTGCAGTATTTAGCCAATGCATGACACGCGTTTGAAACCCTCCAATTTTTGCCAAAAGTTCTCTTGCAGGTGTATTGAGCAAGAGTTGCCTCTCTAGGTATTTTGCTCTTTCAATAAATGGAACATTCTCTCTTCTCAAGGAGATAGGTACCACTGAAGGTAACTTGTATCTCCTGCTTGCACGGATTTATGCCTAGACCACTTCGCTTTTGCACGTAGAGCTTTCTTAATAATATCACTTAGAGTGCGAGGAAACTTTCGCCTAACGGGAATAGCCACGTCATCAGCAGACGCCATCACTTTTTTCTTCCAGGGACAATAATACATTGTTTATGGCTATATTCCAGAGTAAAGGAGACAGTACACCTCCATGTAGCCATCTTTGTAGTTCCAAGCCTGCCAACTTTTAGTAATTAAGTTATTATTATAATTAAACTTTCTTACGGTAGAGTTGATGCTTACAAACTCCAACTCCTTCATGAAAAAGCTACCATTGTATTGTATATTCCTTGTTAGCGAGAGAGTCTATGTAGCCGACTAGGTCGTGAAGGGCTGTTTCAGTACATTTGCCTTTACTATATGCATGCTGCTGGCGCGACAGGCGATCTCCAGGGATTTTTGCCCTAAAATAGGTTTCTATCAACCTCTCAAGAGTCTTCAGAATAAAGGATGAAAGACTAACAGGACGAAAATCTTTTGCCTTCATGTGGATAAGTTTTCCTGCTTTCGGAAAAAAATGACCTCCCTCCATCCCACAGGTATATATGACATGCTGATACATGCAGAATATGTCGCAGTAAGCCAAGGATTCATTTATTGGACACAGCGTGTAATTTATCCGCAACAGCTATTTCATCAGCATGCGCAACCTCGCTGGATTCTGCAGCTCCCTGGATTTTTTCTGGGCCTTTCTTAGCTCCCCCTAGTATTTCCTTAGCTCAGCCGTGCGATACCCTTGTGGCTTTCGCCAAGTTGAAGAGTTTTCAGCAGCCCTCTTTTATACCATCCTGTTCTGGAGTCCATTATGTCGGTCGCTGTTTAACCCTTGGTTTGGCTCTAAGACATATTGACACATGCCAGTCGTCAAGAGTCCTATGGTCCGTTTGACCATTAGGCCTATGATCTACTCAGTTTGCACTTCCTTTTCTGGTCTAGAGGGGATAGTCGTGCAGAATGTCTACGGAAATTAATACCTTTCTACCATTCTCCTTTTAAACCGAGGAACCACTTCGACAGTACTTTCTCCAATGCTGGCGTTATTATGACGACGATCAGAGAAGCTAAGTTCATCCAATACTTCCCAATCGCATATCCCTTCGCTGATTTTCTCTGATACAAAGGTGACATCTAGTATCTCCTCCTGTTCCTGGTTATAAAGGTCGGTTTATTTGCTTTATTACAAGTCGCCATATTGCAACTTGTAATATATTCGATAAGCAGCTCACCATTAGCGTTGATATCCAAACTTCCCCATATCTGGTTGTTGTAGCCACATTTTTATGTGAAGGTGGCGATTCTAGACAAGCTCCTGTAGGTGAGCAAGCTCGTTTCGGTCCAAAAGATCGCTGTTGGAACAAGGTGGCCATTGGTTATTTAAAGGCGCCAATAACTCGCCTTGTCATATCGAGCATCATAGGCAATCGGCATTTGTGCAAGAGCCGGTGCCGTCCTGCATCTCACTGAGACTCTCCCCTCGATACCGCTGATTGTCTGCGATTGCCGTTGCAGCTACTCAGTATGGAACATTCCACTATCCGCAACCTGCGGACGCAATGAACTCAAGACAGCAATGAACATCACACAGATCGGACCTCCATGTTCCAGCCTGTGTGGTGCTCACAGCCATTCGTGCCGGGCCCTATATCTGGTTGTTGTTGTTGTAGAAGTGTGTTGTACTCTGAGGCGACAGCCCTTGCCGATGAAGGACTTCATCGGGTCAATCCGGTACGTGCAACCATGGGATTGGTTGTTGTTCCTATATCTGGTGATGTGTATTAGCGTCACCTTCTACAACGAGTATCTTTTTCTCTGCAGAAGCGGCTTCCACCAGCAGCTTAAGGGGGCATCTCTGAACCGTGTGTAATATACTAGGAAGCCAATCCGTAATGAGACTTATTAATTTCAAGGCTGGCTTCTCTAAATCTTCAGTGCTCATAGTAACCCCATTAATTACAAAAGAAAAGTTATAGGTGAAAATATTCAATGTCACGTACTCGTGAAAACTTTAAATAATAGCTCAAAGGTCCCAAATACCTTGAATCTCTTATAAAAAAGCGTAAAACTTAAAATTGATGTCGACTTTAAACCAAATCTTTATAAGGCCTTTACCACCTGTTGTAGTTCTTTAAAAAGCAGCAGTATAAACATTTCTTTTTTTTTATTAAATAACTGTTATCGCATTTTCGTATAAGCCAAACATAGCAGAGAAAACACTTATTCCATGCCATATTTAAAACAAAACTTTCTCCAGCTAAGACATACCAGAATAACCTCTCACAAAGCCATCAATAAAACTTGAATTACCACCTGAAGCAGTACTGGAACTACTTCCATGTCCTGCACTACTACCAGAGAAGGTGCGCGTTACACCTTGAACTTTGGAATTCACAAGGTCTGACAGAAAACTAGGCGATCCAGAGGAAGAACTTGAAGGGGACGAGCCACCGGCGGAACCTAAAAATTTATGAACAATGAGTAATCAGAAAAACAGCAAGTGTAAATATTGCATTCGTTGGATAAAACAATTAAGCCAAACCTCCCAAAGTTAAGTTGTAAAGGCAGATACGTTAGGCAAAATTATTAAGATAAAAAAAAAATATATTTAAAATTAAATAAAATAAAAAAATATTAAGAACAAATCAAAAATTTTTACCAAAAATAAGAATAAAAATTAAATAATTTTTTTTTAGTTATTAGCTACAAGTCCAAACCCAAACTTAATAAAAAAATTGTTTCTAATGCAAAGATATATTTGCACATTCTCTTGCAGAGATGCATAACAATCAAATGTTTTCAAAAGTGTTTTGTTACCGTCAGCTTTTTTTCTTATCTAAGAGCTAATTGTTTGCATTTGGGTAAATTTTACCCAAGCACTTAAGATATGATAGGGACGGGAAATTCAATACAGCCTAACGAACAGGGACTCCACATGGGAATCATTATCGGCTTTATAGAGATTCGGAAGAGTAGGATAAGTAAAGATCAGAATATTGATAGATTAGGCATTGCAGCGACAGGAGTCTCAATGCAGTCTAACGAACAGCGATCAGACGATGGTACCATCACCTACTCCCAATAAGCCCATTTAAGATTTTGAAGACTAAGATAGGCAAATCTCCTAGTATTGAAACATCAGGCAGTACAGGGAATGGAAACTCAATACAACCCAACGAACAGGGACCCGACTTAATAGAGATTTGGAAGACTAGGATAGGCAAAGAACCTAATGCGATGACATTAGGCAGTTCAGTGCCAGGAAAGTCAATGCAGTCCAAAGAACAGGGAACAGACGATGAGATTGTCACCTACTCCCAAGATGCCCATCTACTGGAGGACCAATGATTGAGTTGATTCAGATAAATCTCTACCGGAGCGAGACTGCTACACACCCTCTGATGGAGAAAATCGGCAAGGGCAATATTCATATTGCCTTAATTCAGGAGCCGTGACCCGGAACAAAGTTTCTGTACAGAACCATATCAACTATCAATTATTCTATGCTAACACTAGTACTCGGTCGAGGACCGAGGTTATTTGTCATAAGAATTTAAATTGTATATTTTCCCCAGAGCTGTCAACGTCGCATACAACAATGGTGAGACAGGGAGACGGTTGAGCATATCTGGCATCTGCCTTTCGAATCTCCGACACCGCCACCCACGTCGGAGCTGCAACGGCTGGCGAGTAAAGCAAACAGACAGGAAATGAGGAACTTATAGGGTGCGATGCAAACTCTCACCACATTTCGTGGGGTAGTATCAACATTAATAAGCCGGGCCAAGCCCTGGAAGAATTCTTGAAGACTAATGACCTAATAACACTTAATATTGGTAACACTGTTGCCTTTGTTATTAGATGGAGGAGGTATTAGATATGACGATATGTTAGTACAATCTAATCGATGAGGTTCAGGATTGGAGGGTCTACATGGAACACTCTTTCTTTGACCATCGCCATATTAGGTTTAGAATATCACAGCCAGAGCCGAATCCAATAAGCTTCCGGAATAATTTGAAAACCTACTGGCCAAAATTCGGAAGACTACTCAGAAGAAAACTTGGGCAAGATAATTTAGATTGCCCAAGCATAGATGACATTGACTACAATGCCAACTATGGGTTACGAGTGCACTGGTGGGGTCTGCCGAAGATAGTTGTCCTTTTCTAGAAAGGAAATCAGACCAAGAAAAACCCTGGATGACCGGTGAGATTTGCAAAATTGCGAAAGAGGTCCGCAGACTGTATAACTGAGCACTTCGTAAAAAAGCGGAAGTATATAGGGAAATGTATTACACACAGCTCAAGGAATACAATAAGATTATCAGAGCGGCAAATTCTGCCTCCTTGAAGCTTTTCTGCGAGCAGGTCGATAGCGTTCATGACGACGCCAAGATAAAAAAAATTTCTTTCAAAAAACCCATGTCAAAACTGAAACTTTAGTAGACGACATGGAAGTGAGAGCAGAGACAACGGAAGACATGTTGAGGCTTTTGAAGAAAACCCATTTTCCTCAGGATACGAGGGGACTCTCGGAGACACCGGAATCTTGGAATAATGACGTTGATCGAACGATTATAATAACGGTATTTATGGTGAAGGAATCCTTGAGGAGCTTCAAATCATTTAAGTCACCCAGACCTGATGGAATATTTCTGGAGTTACTGCAGAAAGAGGCAGACTATCTGGCGCCTCGTATGGCCAAAATTTTCACAGCGTGCCTAGGACTTTCATATACTCCGAAAGCCTGGCAGTAGGCAAGTGAGGTGTTTATGCCCAAGCCCGGCAAGACATGTTATGCGACACCAAAGACCTACAGACCTATAAGCCTTACGTTCTTTCTACTCAAATCATGGAAAGCATTGTAGATACCATGATAAAGAGTAGGAAATCCAGCGAACTGCTTAAATACAAACAGCGTGCATAGGTCAAGGGAAGGTTAAAATAGCAGAATCCTTCGATACCAAGACGTACACATTGGCGGTATGCATTGACATCGAGGGGGCTTTTAACAATGTGCGGACCGACACATTGATATAGTCCTTAGACCAGTACCGGGTGAACCGGGTCCTTAGAGACTGGATAAACCATATGCTAAGGCATATATGGATAAATTGTGGATCCTATGACATAAATATAGGGGGAGAAAGTGGCACAAGGGGGGCATTTTTTCGCCATTCCTATAGGTGACCACCATAAATGACCTATTACGGATGCTGACTGATGAGGGATTTGAACCCATCTCCTTCTTCTTAGGTTTGAGGATTCGAACCAGCTATGCAGAAGGGCCTAAAAGCTCCAGCATATGGCATATGACTGGGGTTTCAATGTTTACCTAGAGAAGACTGAATATGCCTGTTCACGAGGAAGACGAAGATGGGCCAATTTGACGCACCACGTTTCCTCAACCAAACGATTTTGATATTTGACAAGGTCAAATACTTGGGTGTGATCGTGGATAGGAAACTTAATTGAAAGTGTCATATTAAAGAGCATACCAAGAAGGCTCACAAATATTGGGCACCATGTAGACGGGCCTTTGGCTCGAAATGGGGCCTGAATCCGAGGATAGTCCACTGGCTCTACATGAGCGTGGTCAGACCAACACTTACTTAAACCTCAGTAGTTGGGGGACTGCGATGGAGAAAAGGTGCAACGTAAGGATAATACAACAGGTTCAGAGAACATGTTGTCTTGGCAAAGGCGGAGCGATGAGGACCACGCCCACTAGGGCACTGGAGACTATTCTAGATATCCGACCCATTCACATACAAATTAAGTGTGAGACTTAAGGCGATGGTAGAATGGATTGAGGATGGGAGCAGCTCATACCATCGCGCTATAATCGAGGCGACGATAAGAAACCTGGAAGGAAGGGAAGATGTTTCCGATCGGATACCTGAGATGAACCTTGATGTCGAGTGCAAGGCACTGTTGCCATCGGCAAAGTCTTGGATTGACGGAACCCTAGTATTGGCATCTGGAAGATCATGTTACACGGATGGATCAAAGCTGGAGGACAGTGTGGGCCTGTGGGTTTACATTGAGAACCCAGGGACTAAGATCTGTTTTAGTCTGCCTGACTATAATAAAGTCCTGCAGACGGAGATCCGGGCGATCACTGAATGTGAGAAGTGGTGTGGTGCTGACGCGAGGACATCGATGGTGAACATCTTAACCGACTGTAAAATTGCCATTAGGGCAATAACAACCAGGACGGTAAGGTCACGAATAGTCTTGCAGTGTAAGAAGAAGATTAACGCCTTCTCTGAGAGTGGCACGCATTATTTGGGTGCCGGGCCATAGCGGAATAATGGGGAATGAAAAACGGACGATTTGCAGTGAAGGCCAGAGGACTGCCATCAACGCACTTGGTTAACCCGAAACTTTTTGGGTCGACACAATCTGAGTTAAGAGCGTGGGCTACGAACGTTACACTATGGAACAACGAAACGGTCGGCAGAACGACGAAAATCTTATATTTCGGTATCATAACAGGACACAAAAGACTACGAGCTCACTTATGCAAAATCGGTGCGGCGATTGCTAGCATGTGCAGGGCAGGTGGAGAAGATAATGAGACGTTGGAGCATGTCATTGCCCGGATTTTGCGGCTAACAGACACCGTCACTTAGGTGGGGGCACAATACTTGACCTATATCAACTAAGGGGCGTGGTATGGAAAACAATTAGGGATTTTTTAAGCACGGAATTCCTGACTTACAATTTCTTTTTTCGAGGTTACGTTGTAGTATTTAAAACGCACAACAAGCCGATTACTGGCTTAGGTGTATGTCCATATTGGCATGGGTCGGATTAAAATCGGCAGCCTCTTCTCAATCTAACCTAACCTAACCTAAGATACGATAAGTGACTGGGTTACTGGTCGAAATCTGTCAATGAAGGATTTGGTAAAGCAGAAGCTGCAATCCAGCGAACGTTTTGATCATCTTTTGAAAACATTTTGGTTTTAAACTAAATGCAGATTTTGTTAATCAATAAATAAAATCTTTCAGGTTTGCCAACTAATCAATAAGTTGGGCAACCATTCATTTGGTAGTTGTACCGGCGGTAACTGGCATCCAAAACAATTGATCTTGAGCTCATATGTTGCGATGAGCTATTGATAATTTTTCTTTAGGATTATTATGAAATAAATAAAATGCTTAAAACTATGTATGCTCCATTATGAAGAGCAAAACACAAAAACTAAAGGTAAAAGTTAACTCTGTTAATTAATACTTTATTGGGTTGCCCAAAAAGTAATTGCGGATTTTTCATATAGTCGGCGTTGACAAATTTTTTCAGACTAGATTTGGAAGACTAGGATAGGCAAAGAACCTAATGCGATGACATTAGGCAGTTCAGTGCCAGGAAAGTCAATGCAGTCCAAAGAACAGGGAACAGACGATGAGATTGTCACCTACTCCCAAGATGCCCATCTACTGGAGGACCAATGATTGAGTTGATTCAGATAAATCTCTACCGGAGCGAGACTGCTACACACCCTCTGATGGAGAAAATCGGCAAGGGCAATATTCATATTGCCTTAATTCAGGAGCCGTGACCCGGAACAAAGTTTCTGTACAGAACCATATCAACTATCAATTATTCTATGCTAACACTAGTACTCGGTCGAGGACCGAGGTTATTTGTCATAAGAATTTAAATTGTATATTTTCCCCAGAGCTGTCAACGTCGCATACAACAATGGTGAGACAGGGAGACGGTTGAGCATATCTGGCATCTGCCTTTCGAATCTCCGACACCGCCACCCACGTCGGAGCTGCAACGGCTGGCGAGTAAAGCAAACAGACAGGAAATGAGGAACTTATAGGGTGCGATGCATACTCTCACCACATTTCGTGGGGTAGTATCAACATTAATAAGCCGGGCCAAGCCCTGGAAGAATTCTTGAAGACTAATGACCTAATAACACTTAATATTGGTAACACTGTTGCCTTTGTTATTAGATGGAGGAGGTATTAGATATGACGATATGTTAGTACAATCTAATCGATGAGGTTCAGGATTGGAGGGTCTACATGGAACACTCTTTCTTTGACCATCGCCATATTAGGTTTAGAATATCACAGCCAGAGCCGAATCCAATAAGCTTCCGGAATAATTTGAAAACCTACTGGCCAAAATTCGGAAGACTACTCAGAAGAAAACTTGGGCAAGATAATTTAGATTGCCCAAGCATAGATGACATTGACTACAATGCCAACTATGGGTTACGAGTGCACTGGTGGGGTCTGCCGAAGATAGTTGTCCTTTTCTAGAAAGGAAATCAGACCAAGAAAAACCCTGGATGACCGGTGAGATTTGCAAAATTGCGAAAGAGGTCCGCAGACTGTATAACTGAGCACTTCGTAAAAAAGCGGAAGTATATAGGGAAATGTATTACACACAGCTCAAGGAATACAATAAGATTATCAGAGCGGCAAATTCTGCCTCCTTGAAGCTTTTCTGCGAGCAGGTCGATAGCGTTCATGACGACGCCAAGATAAAAAAAATTTCTTTCAAAAAACCCATGTCAAAACTGAAACTTTAGTAGACGACATGGAAGTGAGAGCAGAGACAACGGAAGACATGTTGAGGCTTTTGAAGAAAACCCATTTTCCTCAGGATACGAGGGGACTCTCGGAGACACCGGAATCTTGGAATAATGACGTTGATCGAACGATTATAATAACGGTATTTATGGTGAAGGAATCCTTGAGGAGCTTCAAATCATTTAAGTCACCCAGACCTGATGGAATATTTCTGGAGTTACTGCAGAAAGAGGCAGACTATCTGGCGCCTCGTATGGCCAAAATTTTCACAGCGTGCCTAGGACTTTCATATACTCCGAAAGCCTGGCAGTAGGCAAGTGAGGTGTTTATGCCCAAGCCCGGCAAGACATGTTATGCGACACCAAAGACCTACAGACCTATAAGCCTTACGTTCTTTCTACTCAAATCATGGAAAGCATTGTAGATACCATGATAAAGAGTAGGAAATCCAGCGAACTGCTTAAATACAAACAGCGTGCATAGGTCAAGGGAAGGTTAAAATAGCAGAATCCTTCGATACCAAGACGTACACATTGGCGGTATGCATTGACATCGAGGGGGCTTTTAACAATGTGCGGACCGACACATTGATATAGTCCTTAGACCAGTACCGGGTGAACCGGGTCCTTAGAGACTGGATAAACCATATGCTAAGGCATATATGGATAAATTGTGGATCCTATGACATAAATATAGGGGGAGAAAGTGGCACAAGGGGGGCATTTTTTCGCCATTCCTATAGGTGACCACCATAAATGACCTATTACGGATGCTGACTGATGAGGGATTTGAACCCATCTCCTTCTTCTTAGGTTTGAGGATTCGAACCAGCTATGCAGAAGGGCCTAAAAGCTCCAGCATATGGCATATGACTGGGGTTTCAATGTTTACCTAGAGAAGACTGAATATGCCTGTTCACGAGGAAGACGAAGATGGGCCAATTTGACGCACCACGTTTCCTCAACCAAACGATTTTGATATTTGACAAGGTCAAATACTTGGGTGTGATCGTGGATAGGAAACTTAATTGAAAGTGTCATATTAAAGAGCATACCAAGAAGGCTCACAAATATTGGGCACCATGTAGACGGGCCTTTGGCTCGAAATGGGGCCTGAATCCGAGGATAGTCCACTGGCTCTACATGAGCGTGGTCAGACCAACACTTACTTAAACCTCAGTAGTTGGGGGACTGCGATGGAGAAAAGGTGCAACGTAAGGATAATACAACAGGTTCAGAGAACATGTTGTCTTGGCAAAGGCGGAGCGATGAGGACCACGCCCACTAGGGCACTGGAGACTATTCTAGATATCCGACCCATTCACATACAAATTAAGTGTGAGACTTAAGGCGATGGTAGAATGGATTAAGGATGGGAGCAGCTCATACCATCGCGCTATAATCGAGGCGACGATAAGAAACCTGGAAGGAAGGGAAGATGTTTCCGATCGGATACCTGAGATGAACCTTGATGTCGAGTGCAAGGCACTGTTGCCATCGGCAAAGTCTTGGATTGACGGAACCCTAGTATTGGCATCTGGAAGATCATGTTACACGGATGGATCAAAGCTGGAGGACAGTGTGGGCCTGTGGGTTTACATTGAGAACCCAGGGACTAAGATCTGTTTTAGTCTGCCTGACTATAATAAAGTCCTGCAGACGGAGATCCGGGCGATCACTGAATGTGAGAAGTGGTGTGGTGCTGACGCGAGGACATCGATGGTGAACATCTTAACCGACTGTAAAATTGCCATTAGGGCAATAACAACCAGGACGGTAAGGTCACGAATAGTCTTGCAGTGTAAGAAGAAGATTAACGCCTTCTCTGAGAGTGGCACGCATTATTTGGGTGCCGGGCCATAGCGGAATAATGGGGAATGAAAAACGGACGATTTGCAGTGAAGGCCAGAGGACTGCCATCAACGCACTTGGTTAACCCGAAACTTTTTGGGTCGACACAATCTGAGTTAAGAGCGTGGGCTACGAACGTTACACTATGGAACAACGAAACGGTCGGCAGAACGACGAAAATCTTATATTTCGGTATCATAACAGGACACAAAAGACTACGAGCTCACTTATGCAAAATCGGTGCGGCGATTGCTAGCATGTGCAGGGCAGGTGGAGAAGATAATGAGACGTTGGAGCATGTCATTGCCCGGATTTTGCGGCTAACAGACACCGTCACTTAGGTGGGGGCACAATACTTGACCTATATCAACTAAGGGGCGTGGTATGGAAAACAATTAGGGATTTTTTAAGCACGGAATTCCTGACTTACAATTTCTTTTTTCGAGGTTACGTTGTAGTATTTAAAACGCACAACAAGCCGATTACTGGCTTAGGTGTATGTCCATATTGGCATGGGTCGGATTAAAATCGGCAGCCTCTTCTCAATCTAACCTAACCTAACCTAAGATACGATAAGTGACTGGGTTACTGGTCGAAATCTGTCAATGAAGGATTTGGTAAAGCAGAAGCTGCAATCCAGCGAACGTTTTGATCATCTTTTGAAAACATTTTGGTTTTAAACTAAATGCAGATTTTGTTAATCAATAAATAAAATCTTTCAGGTTTGCCAACTAATCAATAAGTTGGGCAACCATTCATTTGGTAGTTGTACCGGCGGTAACTGGCATCCAAAACAATTGATCTTGAGCTCATATGTTGCGATGAGCTATTGATAATTTTTCTTTAGGATTATTATGAAATAAATAAAATGCTTAAAACTATGTATGCTCCATTATGAAGAGCAAAACACAAAAACTAAAGGTAAAAGTTAACTCTGTTAATTAATACTTTATTGGGTTGCCCAAAAAGTAATTGCGGATTTTTCATATAGTCGGCGTTGACAAATTTTTTCACAGCTTGTGACTCTGTAATTGCATACTTTCTTCTGTCAGTTATCAGCTGTTACTTTTAGCTCGCTTGAGAAAAATGTGTAAAAAAGTAAATTTGATTAAAGTTCATTCTAAGTTTTATTAAAAATGCATTTACTTTCTTTTAAAAAATCCGCAATTACTTTTTAGGCAACCCAATAGTATGATTTCCCAAATAATTTGAACTTTTTATAGAATTGACCTTACATCTTACAATTTATACCCATTTTAAAAAATCTTTCGAATATCATCAACTTAAATTCTTTACGAAGCAATATTACATATATATTTTTTTTCTTTTATGAATGAACTATTATCGCCATATGTGTTTTAGAGAAAAACGCCTAATCCATGCCACATCCAAACCATATTTTTTTTAGCTTAGATATAGTACAGAACAAACTCTATAAAACTTAAATTACCACTTGAAGCGCTGCTGGCACTACTTCCTGGTACTGCACTACTACCCGAAAAGGTGCGAGTTACACCTTGAACTTTGGAATTTACAAGGCCTGACAAAAGACTAGGGGATCCAGAGGAAGAACTTGATGGGGACGAGCCACCAGTGGAACCTAAAAATTTATGAAATATAAGTAAACAAAAACACATACAGTGGGCAAAAAGACTTAGCAAAAACCACCAACATCCAAATATTTTATTATTAGAGCAGATCAGTTAAGCAAAATTATTAAAATCGAAACAAAAAAAAATATTTCAAATTCACATAGAAAAAAATTTTAGCAAATCAAAAATTTAGCCAAAAATATCAAGACAAAAAAAAAAATAAAACAAAATTAAAAAAAAAAAAAATATTTATAAGTCAAATAGAAAAAAATTTGCAGTTAATCAAAAATCGTAGCCAAAAACAAATATTAAAATTTTTTGAATTAGGAAGATTTTTATATTTCAAGGCCAAAGACCCCGTTACTTAAGATATGTTATTTACTTAATTCTGTCGGGATTTAAATCCTATCCAATTTTCAAAACATTGAGTATTAGTCAGAGGGAAAATCGATTTAAAATAGAGACAGAAGCTGATAATAAGTATGATAAGTAACAGAATTTTGGCCACCCCAATTTAAAAATCACTTTGCTTCCAATACCCAAAAACAGCAAGCAACCACTTTTGATAATCTGTAACACCGATATTCACAAAACTTAATAAAGATTTGAAATAAGTCAATTTGACAGATTTCCTTTAAAAATCAGTCAAATAAACCTATTTTAAGTCTTCATTAAGTTGTGTGAATAAAGCTGTATAAAATAGCATAAACAACACACTTATTAGGCATCATCTATCGTATTAACGTTTTTAAATTTATAGAAACAGTAATTTAAACAAAATTAATAACCAACACCACATCCTCCTCTTCTAAGAACATACCAGAAGAGCTTGAACCTCCCAGCACGCTACTTATCAAACTCGAACCCCCACTTGAAGCAGTACCGGAACTACTTCCCGATCCAGAACTGCTACCAGAGAAGGTTCGAGTTACACCTTGAACTTTGAGACTTATAAGGCCCGGCAAGAAATTACCGGACCCTGACAATGCACTCGTTGGTGATGAACCACCACCTATAATACCTAAAACAGAAGATTAGCATTAATAAGATTCTGGGTTTTATCCATAAAATTTATTTAATTATTTATTTATGAATAATTTTTTGTTCTTACACAACAAATCAAATATCTTATAAATTAAAGTGTAGTAATCTAAAATTCAGAGACATATCCAACTACTACAAGTATTAAAATTGAAAATTTAAATAAAAATATTCAGACATTCAGAAAATGATGAATGAAAACAAGTAAAAGCGTACTAAGTTCGGCCGGGCCGAATCTTGGTTACCCTCCACCATGGATTCCGCTACAAATGTGCCCGTTTTAATTTAGCTTGTATTTGAATTATTTTGTAGCAATCAAATCAGGAATTGATTGAGGCTTCAATGGTCTTAAGAAGTCATATTGGGATATCGGTACTTAGGGAAGCTACTACTAAACTTCTTATGAACATTTCATTTCGGAACAGGGGATTCCTCTCTCATATCAATCAGAGCAGTCCGATTAAAGTTTAAGCTCAATGATAAGGGGCCTCCTTTTTATGCCGAGTCTGAACGGCGTGCCGCAGTGCGACACCTCTTTGGAGAGAAGTTTTGCATGGCATAGTATCTCACAAATATTGCCCGCATTAGGAGGGGAAAACCACCGAGTTTAAGTTTAAGCTCAATGATAAGGGGCCTCCTTTTTAATGCCGAGTCCGAAAGGCGTGCCGCATAGCGACACCACTTGGCAGAGAAGTTTAACATGGCAGAATACCTCACAAATGTAGCCAGCATGTTCATGCCGGGATTTGAACCCAGGCTTTCGGCGTCATAGGTGGACATGCTAACCTCTGCGACACGGTGGACTCCAATATAGGGGCCTATATCACCATATTAACCGATTCGGATAAAACTTTATACTGATGTTATAAGTCATAAGATAATGGGGGTATACTAATTTCTTCATTCTGTTTGTAACTAATCGAAATATTCGTCTGAGACCCCATAAAGTATATATATTCTTGATTGTCGAGACATTTTTTTTATCTAGGCATGTCCGTCCGTCCGTCTGTCTGTCGAAAGCACTCTAACTTTCGAAGGAGTAAAGCTAACCGCTTGCATTTTGCACAAATACTTCTTATTAGTCTAGGTTGGTTGGTATTGTAAATGGGTCATATCGGTCCATGTTTTGATAAAGCTGCCATATAAACCGATCTTGGGTCATGACTTCTTGAGCCTCTAGAGTGCGCAATTCTTATCCGATTGGAATGAAAGTTTGCACGACGTGTTTTGTTATGATATCCAACAACTGTGCCAAGTATGGTTTAAATCGGTTTATAACCTGATATAGCTGTTATATAAACCGATCTTGGATCTTGACTTCTTGAGCTTCTAGAAGGCGCAATTCATATCCGATTTGAAAGAAATTTAGCACGAAGTATTTTGTTATGATATCCAACAACTGTTCAAATCGGTTCATAACCTGATATAGCTGCCATATAAACCGATCTGGGATCTTGACTTCTTGAGCCTCTAGAGGTCGCAATTATTATCCGATTTGCCTGAAATTTTGTACGACGGATCCTCTCATGACCATCAACATATGTGTTTATGGTTTGAATCGGTTTATAGCCCGGTACAGCTCCCATATAAATCGATTTCTCTATTTTACTTCTTGAGCCCCCATAGGGCGCTCTAATAGCAGAGCAAATCTTTTCTTTTATCCTTTTTTGCCTAAGAGATGCGGGGAAATGAACTCGACAAATGCGATCCATGGTGGAGGTTATATAAGATTCGGCCAGCCGGACTTAGCACGCTTTTACTTGTTTGGTCTAATTTCAAACAAATCTGGTGAAAAGTTAGGCTTCTAGGGGCTTAAGAAGTCAAAACAGGGGATCGGTTTATATGGGGACTATATCTGTTTATAGACCGATTCGGATCATACTTTACATAGATAATATAAGTCATAGCACAAGTCTTTGTGTCAAATTTCACCCAAATCGGATGAAAATTGAGGCTTCTAGGGACTCAAAAAGTCAAAACTGGGGATCGGTTTTTATGAGAGCTATATCTGTTTATAGTCCGAAGTCTTTGTTCCAAATTTACGCCAAATTGAAAAAAAATTAGGCTTCTATGGGCACAAGAAGTCAAATCGGGAGATCGTTTATATAAGAGCTATATCCAAATCTGAACCGATATGGCCCATTCGCAGTGCCCAACAAACTGCCTCAATAAAAAGTATTTGTGCAAAAATTTCAAGCGGCAAACTGATTCTGTGCAAACTGATCTGGCTCATATTTGGGGCGGATGTCGTGAAGCTAACAGGGGAAAACTTCTCACATATCAATGAGTGCAGTCCGACTCAGGTTTTAAGCTCAATGATAAGGGGCCTCCTTTTTATAGCCGAGTCCGAACAGCATGTCGCAGTGCGACATCTCTTTGGGTAGAAATTTTACATGGAATAGTACCTCACAAATGTTGCCAGCATTAAGAGGGGAAATCCACCGCTGAAAATTTTTTCTGATGGTCTCGCTAGGATTCGAACCCAGACGTTCAGCGTCATAGGCGGACATGCTAACCTCGCGCTACGATGAGCCTAGTGAAAAGTTCATGGGCAAAATTTGCATTTGCCAGAAAGCTAAAAACAACTCACTGTTTCAAATTTCAGCGAAGTCGGGTTATAAAAAAAGCTTTTATGGGCTTCAGACCCCTTACCGGCGGAATAGTCTATATGATAGCTATATCTAAATATAGTCCGATCTGAACCATATTTGGGTCTGATGTTGAGTGACCTCAAACAACATATTGTTTAAAATTTTAGCAAAATCGGTTAAAAAATAAAGCTTTTACGGGCTTCAGACCCTTTATCGGGAGATCGGTCTATATGGTAGCTATGTCCAAATATAGCCTGATCTAAACCATACTAAGGACAGGTGTCAAGAGGCTTAAGAAAACTCACTGTTTCAAATTTCAGTGAAATGGGGTAATAAATAAAGGTTTTATAGGCTTCACGCCCTTTATCGGGAGATCGGTTTATAGGGCAGCTATATCTAAATATAGTCCGATCTGAAACATATTTGGGTCCGATATTGTGTGGCCTAAAACTATTCACTGTTTTATGGACATCAGACCCTTTATAGGCAGATCGTTCTATATGGCAGCTATATCTAAATATAATCCGATCTGAACCACATTTGGGTCGAGAATCCTTAAACTAATCACTGTTTCAAATTTCAGCAACATCGGATAAAAAATAAAGCATTTATGGGCATCAGACCATTTATTGGCAGATCGGTCTATATAGCTGCTATATTCATGTATGGTCCAATTTGGCCCGTTCAAGAACTTAACCAGCGTACATCAAAAAGACGTATCTGTGTAAAATTTCTGCTCAATATCTCAATTTTTGAAGGCTGTAGAGTTATTACAACAGACGGACGGACAGACACACGGACATGGTTAAATCGTCTTAGAATTTTACGACGATCCGAAATATATATACTTTGTAGGTTCGAAAATTGATATTTCGGTGTGTTACAAACGGAATGACAAAATGATTATACCCCCTATCCTACGGTGGTGGGTATAATAAAATGCAGTACAGTTTATTTACTATCGTTCAGCAGTAATACGAAAATGTTTGCTAAAACAGCATACATTTTTGCTATTTTCTATAACAAATTTCGTTGAGTGCTTAGCAATTATTGATATGAGAGAAGTTTTCTCACTGTTGCTTAATGCAATGTTCATGGGCGAATTTGCATTTGCATATACCTGTGATGGTGGGTATCCAAAGTTCGACCCGGCCGGCCATATGCATTTTTTCTTTTTATACTTCTAATCAAAGTTTTATGATTAAAAGAATTTAAAAACATAATTCATAAGACATATACAAACTTTTAAATTAGATTTTTTTAAGTTTTAATATAAACATTGAATATTAATACTTATTATTATACCCACCACCGAAGGATGGGGGTATATTCATTTTGTCATTCCGTTTGCAACACATCGAAATATCCATTTCCGACCCTATAAAGTATATATATTCTTGATCAGCGTAAAAATCTAAGACGATCTAGGCATGTCCGTCCGTCTGTCCGTCTGTCCGTCTGTCTGTTGAAATCACGCTAAAGTCTTTAAAAATTGAGATATTGAGCTGAAATTTTGCACAAATTCTTTTTTTGTCCATAAGCAGGTTAAGTTCGAAGATGGGCTATATCGGACTATATCTTCATATAGCCCCCATATAGACCGATCCGCCGATTTAGGGTCTTAGGCCCATAAAAGCCACATTTATTATACGATTTTGCTGAAATTTGGAAAAGTGAGTTTTGTTAGGCCCTTCGACATCCTTCGTCAATTTGGCTCAGATCGGTCCAGATTTGGATATAGCTGTCATATAGACCAACCCTCCGATTTAGGGTCTAAGGGCCATAAAAGCCACATCTTTTATCCGATTCCACTGAAATTCGGGACAGTGAGTTTTGTTAGGCCCTTCGATATCCTTTATCAATTTGGCCCAGATCGGTTCAGATTTGGATATAGCTGCCATATAGACCGATCCTCCGATTTATGGTGTTAGGCCCATAAAAGCCACATTTATTACCCGATTTTGCTGAAATTTGGGACAGTGAGTTTTGTTAGGCCCTTCGACATCCTTCGTCAATTTGGCTCAGATCGGTCCAGATTTGGATATAGCTGCCATATAGACCGACCCTCCGATTTAGGGTCTAAGGGCCATAAAAGCCACATCTTTTATCCGATTCCACTGAAATTCGAGACAGTGAGTTGTGTTAGGCCCTTCGATATCCTTTGTCAATTTGGCCCAGATCGGTTCAGATTTGGATATAGCTGCCATATAGACCGATCCTCCGATTTATGGTGTTAGGCCCATAAAAGCCACATTTATTACCCGATTTTGCTGAAATTTGGGACAGTGAGTTGCGTTAGGCCCCTCGACATCTTTTATTCAATTTGGCCCAGATCGGTTCAGATTTGGATATAGCTGCTATATAGACCGATTTCTTGATTTAAGGTTTTGGGCCCATAAAATGCTCATTTATTGTCCGATGTCGCCGAAATTTGGGACAGTGAGTTAAGTTAAGCCCCTTGACATACATCTGCAATATCGCACAGATCGGTCCAAATGTAGATATAGCTGCCATATAGACCGATATCTAGGTTTTAGGTTTTGGGGCCATAAAGACGCATTTATTGTCCGATGTCGCTGAAATTTGAGACAGTGAGTTTAGTTAGGCTCTTCGACGTCCTTCTTCAATTTTGCCCAGATCGATCCAGATTTGAATATAGCTGCCATGTAGACCGATCTCTCGATTTAAAGTCTTTGCCCCATAAAAAGCGCATTTATAATCCAATTTCACTGAAATTTTACATAGTAACTTATGTTAGGCTTTTCAACATCCGTGTCGTATATGGTTCAGATCGGTTAATTTTTAGATATAGCTACTGTACTTATTACTATTTGGTCCAAATCGGAACATGTTTTGATATAACTGATATGGGTCATAAAGAATGATATTTTCACCGAATTTTGATGAAAGGTGGTTTACATATATACCCGAGGTGGTGGGTATCCAAAGTTCGGCCCGGCCGAACTTAACGCCTTTTTACTTGTTTTTAATTAGTTTTAGACACTTTAAGATTAAATTTTTTATATTTTCTGTACTGCAAACAAACACATATATAGATAGGACAATGCCAGTTTAGATGGGGGAGTATGATGCCAAGACTTTGTTCGTCTGGGCTTGTATATAAGCCAATAAAGGCCTATTGTCATTGGCATAATAGCCCATTAAATCGACAGTACACACTCGTACAATGTTTTATTCACTTTATAATTTGTTTAAGTTTTCTTTTTTTAAACTTTCGAACATTTTTTATTTTTTACTTCAATGAGTTTTTCATTTCATTTGATTTTTGATTTGATTTATATCAGATTTTTAAAAATTCATTGAATCACTTTAACATGTTCACTCTCACTTAGTTTGATATAGAGTTTTCTCATTATGTCATCACTAATTAAGTCAATTGAAAAAAACTGTTTATGATTCCGTTTTAGTTTTCACATACACCGATATCACAGCTAGACAGTTTCCTTGGAATGTCGCAATTATTGAGACGCCTCTTACCTAAAAGTTGTTGAACGAAAGGCTTTGCCTCTGCAGTGGGGTTATGCACTGCTATGCAGATGGCTATCGCCATCACACCGTATATTGAAAGCAAACGCATTTTTCAGTAAATCCTTAACCCCGATTCAATGCGATTTCTTCGAAACGATGTTGTTAACCGGCCCTACTATGTTCGAGACTGATCACATATTTGTTTCTATGTCAT
The DNA here is from genome assembly GCF_963082655.1 of Stomoxys calcitrans. NCBI lineage: Eukaryota > Metazoa > Arthropoda > Insecta > Diptera > Muscidae > Stomoxys > Stomoxys calcitrans. Next base: position 105,147,442 of record NC_081555.1, on the reverse strand, counting down.
TCTTTAAGCAAACCCAGAAGGAGGAAAAACAGCAAAACGATCATCGATTGCTTTCGATCTCCTATTCATGATTTCATTTAATTGTTGTTCGCTCCTCTTATACATAAATTAATTTCAGCTGCGTTGTGATCGACACTACGTTTGGTCAAGGAACGGGTATAATTATTATAATACCGGCTCTTAGAACCAGACCCGGACCTCAATTGACGAACATAATAAACTAAGTTGGATGTGGGCATTTGACAGCTGGCACTGCAACTTCTTCTTCATCTAATTCATGAAAAACAACAACAATAGCCACAGAGAAAGAAAACCAAACAAACGATTTGTTATCATCGCCATCAACGGCAGCATCCATTTCGAATATCATTATCCAAATTTCGGCGCATCTCTCCAGTTTGTCACTTTCAGTAGTTTAAGTGTTTTTATACCCTACACCACTACTGTGGTACAGAAAGGAAGAGAGATAGACCCATTGATAAGAATACCGATCGACTCAGAAATCATTTTCTGATTCGATTTAGCTATGTCCGTCTGTCTGTCTGTCTGTCCGTCTGTCTGTCCGTCTGTCTGTCTATCTGTCTGTCTGTCCGTCTGTCTGTCCGTCTGTCTGTCCGTCTTTCTGTCCGTCTGTCTGTCCGTCTGTCTGTCCGTCTGTCTGTCCGTCTGTCTGTCCGTCTGTCTGTCTGTCCGTCTGTCTGTCCGTCTGTCTGTCCGTCTGTCTGTCCGTCTGTCTGTCCGTCTGTCTGTCCGTCTGTCTGTCCGTCTGTCTGCCCGTCTGTCTGTCTGCCCGTCTTTCTGTCCGTCTGTCTGTCCATCTGTCTATTCGTCTGTCTGTCCGTCTGTCTGCCCGTCTGTCTGTCTGTCCGTCTGTCTATCCGTCTGTCTGTTCGTCTGTCTGCCCGTCTGTCTGTCTGTCCGTCTGTCTGTCTGTCCGTCTGTCTGTCTGTCTGTATATCCGTCTGTGCAAGTTAATCGATCGTCTTCAAATTTGGTACTGGCATGTAGAGACAAATCGTATTGAAATTGGAAAAAATCGGTTCAGATTTGGATATAGCTCCCATATATATGTTCGTCCGATTTGCAGTAATAATGCAATAAAATGGTCATTTGTTTCGGTTTTGATATAGCTCTCACCTTGTACCTGTAGGATGGGTGTAGGGTATTATTAAGTCGGCACCCCCCGACTTTTGCTTTCCTTACTGGTTTAAATGTGCATCAATTCAATACAGCTTGAAGTATCCATAGCAAGACCACATACATACTTACCTCTTGGCTTCGTACCCAATTAACATAATTTTTTTGTGGTTTAATGCAAAACAGCGGAGTGCTAACCAAAATATATTCATCCGATTAAAACTATTGCTGCGTTATAGCGAAGTAAACAAGACTAATGATCGGCCATGTTTTAAAACGAAAGATTGATGGTTTATGTTTTTAATATTTGGGAGCTAGCGGCAAATCTAGCATGGGTGCCTTTAAATGTGTTAAATGCCTTGATTTCGAATCCTGGCCTTTAAATGTGTTAAATGCCTTGATTTCGAATCCTGGCGTAAATGTCCAAACCTTGTTCAGCGATGGCCACTCACTTTCCAAATGCAACCATAATTGAGATTGCATTGTATTTACATACATTTTGTACTAGCCGAACCGGGCCCGCTCCGCTGCGCCTTCTTTAACCCTGAATGCAAATATCGAATTCGTGCCATTGTAGCCTATGACGCGGAACGCGTTCGAATCCTGGCGCGAACATCGGACAAAGTAGTGTTTATCCCCACTTAATGTTGGCGACATTCTCAAGCTACAATGCCATGCATGGTCATTTAAAAAAATTTCCCATAAGAGGTGTCGCACTGCAGGACGCCGTTAGGACTCGGCCATAAAAAAAGTCCCTTATCATTGAGTTTAAACTTGAATCGAAAAGCATTCATTGACGTGTGAGAATTTGCCCTTCTTGGTTCCTGGTGGTAATGTTCTTCCATAGGGTAATGTTCTCCTTAGGGGAGGGATGGCACCTCAGACATTTCGTCTCAAATATGGATATCAAATTCGTGCTAGATTTCCAAATCCCTTCAATTTGAGCCCCATATTTCCATGGCCGTTTGAAAGGTGTTTTGGGACTCGGGCGGCCACCGGCACTTTGCACTGAAAATAGATATCAAATTACTCCCAACGGAAATGAAGTTCAGTTCCAAAATAGAATATTAAATTCGTTTTCTACTCTCAAATACCTTTCATTTGAGTCCCATATTGTCATAATGGGTATTTTAAAGCGTTTTGGGGCTGGGGCGGCCCCCAGGTACTTGGCCCCAACTTTTATTATGAAATTCGTACTCTACTCTTGAATACCTTTCATTTGAATCGCATATTGTCCCGATCAGTCCAATTGTATTGCCTATGTTTCCTTCCAGACCAACCTACACAATCAGTGAAAACTTGAAGAGGTCTACTGCTTTGCTGTCATTGGCTAGAACAGATGTCTCAGTCATTGTGTCCGTCATGACAGGGCAATGTCTAATCGGAAAACATGCTGACAGACTGTAGGTTGTCAGCAACGACTTTTGCAGAAGCTCTGAGGACGTCGAAGAAGGAGAGACTATAGAACACGTTCTGTGTGTATGTCCCGCACTTGCAGTTAGATTCTCATTTCTTTGAGAACCTGTCTGATTTAGCGGATGTGAACATTCGCAAGCTATTGGGCTTTTTAAAGCGATCTGGATGGTTCTTCCAAAGAACAAAATCGTCTAAGTAAGTCTTCTTGTTTTAAATGGCATAGTTCCTCACAAATGTCGCCAGCATTAGGAGGGGATAACCACCGCTGAAGTTTTTTTGTTGATGTTCATGCAGGATTCGAACCCATGCGTTTAGCGTCATAGGCGGACATGCTAAACTCAGCGCTACTGTGGCCGCCTATTTCAAGGTCACTTTTTAGTATTACGAAAGCACAACAAGCACTATACAGCAAACATTTTGAAAATCGGACTGTCAGCCCGAACAATTTTTCGAAATTCCGAGGTGACTAAGTTTAGGGGCCTGCCAAGGGGCGCCCGGACGACCTAAGTCCCAGAAATTTTGCACACGATCTCGATGATACCTAAGCTTTAATAACTTAAAAAGATATCTTTACCCGATCTCCGACATATTTTTTTTTGATTTTCTCCCACTGTGCGACATTTGTGAAATACTATGCCATGCATAGAAGCCAGAGGTCCGTTATCATTGAGCTTAAACTTCGATCGGATAGCACTCATTGATAAGCGAGAAGTTAACCCCTGTTCCTTAATAAAGATGTTCATGGACAAGTCTGCATTTGCAGCATCATGCGTCACTAGGTCATACATTTTATAATAGTTTCGCACTCACACAATGCTTATTGCATATAGAATGCAAACAAAAAACTTTAATCCATTTGAAATGCAGTTGTTAACAATAGTTCCAATAAATACAGCGTTAAAGTCAAGGTCAACACACACAAGAACCTGAAATGTCAACTGCAAAGAAATAAAGAATTGACAAATTTTTTACTGACTTCAAGTGTTGCGCTGTTTAAGATTAGGAAATGAACATCGCCATTAGTTTGCTAATTTATTTTCAAAGCTATTATTTTTTTTTAACTAATTTGCGAAATTGGTTAGATACTAAATAAATTCTCACAATTGAAATTGAGTCTTAAGAACATCTTCAGTTTTGCCAGACAAAGTGGTGAAAGGAATATCGAAAAAAAGAACCGAAATACTTGAACATAACAACTTTTCAATATATGCTAAAATACCAGTTTAGAGATAATGAAAAGTAAATGGAGATACTTATGTGATTTTTTTTGCAGGAAATTTCGCTATCATTTAAGAAATCTGAATACAGTGTTGGCAATTCTAATCCGTCATATTACACTAAAATTCCCAAATTTTAGTGGACAGACATTTCTGATAGGCTTAAATTCGGTTTTGCAGTTCAACATTTTTATTTATTCAAATATGGGTTTTAACGTCCTAATTTCAATATTTATGACAATTTGTATACCAAATACAAACACGGCCACAGATTCCATGACCTCTGGATAAGTTCACAAATTTGTGCCAAAAATAAATAAATAAACCAAAACTGGGGATGACTTGTTCCAAGAAATGACTTTGTTTTGAATAAAAATTTTGTAATATTGCTTGTAAATTGGCCTTTGATACCCTACGATTTAGGCTGAGGCATAAACTATTTGACTCTGTATTGGTGATACATTGTTTTGGGCATATACTAGACTGCGCAAAGCATCTTGAAAGGTATTCAAAAGTAGAATACAAAAATTTATTCCTTGTTGTCTGAGGAGCCTCCCGACCCCTAAAACCCTCCAGCAGGGCATATTTACCGATTGGGACAATATGGGACTCAAATGAAAGGTATTTGGGAGTAGAATTTAAAACTGGGTCCAAGTACCTATGAGGCCGCCCCAGGCCCAAAACCGCCCTAAAAGTACAGTCAAAAGTCAAAGTGGACCGATCTGGACCATATGGAACTCAAATGGAATGCTTTAGGGAGTAGAATACGACTGTTTTGTCAAAAATTGGATCCAAACACATAGGGCGTCCCCCAAGAGTACCGCCCAAAGTGAAACAATAAAGAAGCGATCGAGACAATAAAGGATCCCAAAGAAAGGTATTCGAGAGTAAAGTTTGAAAATTATACTAAAAATTGGTTCCAAATATCTAGGAAGCCGTCCCAAGCCCAAAACCATCCAAAATCAAAGTTGAGCGATCAGGGCAATATGGGACTCTGTTGAGAGGTATTTGGGAGCAGAATACGAATATGATGCCAAGAATTCAAGTACCTAGGGCGCCGCCCCAAGCCAAGTGTGCGTGGATGGCCGCCCCACCCGACATTCTTCTCAAAATATTTGTGGATTATGCCACAAAGGGGCTCAAATCTATTATCTGTTTTATGGCCAAGTGTTTCAAGGACGCCTCACCTCATCAACTCCCCCTAAATCAGACATATATATATGAATGAAATATGAAGCTCAAATGTGGTTTTTGAGAGTAGAGTATGAATCTGATACCCTCCCCCTACCCTATTTTCAAAAATTCCAGATCTCGGAGATGGGTGGGGCGATTAAAGTGAAATTTTGTTAGTTTATAATAACTCAAAAATAGAAGTTTGATATCCTTATTAAGGGTGGGATATCAAGGGGGGGCTGCCACCTCCAAAGCCCGTCATATGGATATATAAACCAATAATGATAATATGGGGTTCAAATGAAAGGTATTTGAGACTAGAGCACCAATATGATATCCACATTGGGGCGAAATATCTGAAAGGCCATAACAGCACCCCCAAACAGGACTCATATCCTGACTGTGCCTGTATTGGGCTCAGATAAAAAAAGAGAGTGAAATAAGCAGCAGTGGAGAGGGCACTGCTCAGCTAGTCTATATCTAAATATAGACCGATCTGAGCCATATTGAACACGAATATTGAAGAGGCTAACACCGACCAGTGTGGTATTATCGACGAAATCGAATAATCAACATGGTTTACCGTCCCAAGAACTTAAATCATTAGGTCGGAACTTATACCGGCAGACATATCAAACAGGGATGTCGAGGAGCATATCACAAAACATTTCAGCAATATTGGTTAATGAATTCACCTTTAATGGGACTCAAATCTTAAATCGGAAGATCGGTTATATGGCAGCTTCATCCAAATCTAGACCGATCTGGGCCGTATTACACTGGGATGTCGAGCCATCTAACAAAACTCTCTATCCCAAATTTCCACGAAATAGGACAATAAATGCGCCTATTTCGGCCCGAGGAACTTAAATCGAGAGATCGGTATGCTAAATCTGGACGGATCTGGGCTGTATTGAGCATAATACAACTGACTCTCCCAAATTTCAGCGAAATCGGATAATAAATGTGACTTTAATGGTTGTAAGAACTTGAATCGGCAGAGCGGTATATATGGGGGCTATATCAACATATAGTTCGATATAGCCCATCATCGAAATGCCCGATGGTACAACGCATTGTATTGGGCTACTACTGATACCTTCCGAATATGGTGCAGATCAGACTACTTATTTATTGTATATATCTGCCATACAGACCAATCTCCGGATTTATGGTCTAGAAGCCATATATGCCCATTTTTTAGATCGATTTTTCTAAAATTTGGAACAGTGAGTTGTGTTGAAACCTCAACGTCCCACCGATTTGGTCCAGATCGGACCATATTCGATATAGCTACTATTGGTTCTTAGTTGGTGAATTATTTACCGGATTTTGTGTGATGATGCATATATCCGAGGTGATGGGTGTCCAAAGTTCGGCGCGGCCAAACTGAATGCGTTTTTATTTGACATCGTCGTTTGCCATATCTTATATGGACTATTTTCATTTCGGAGCATTGCATTTTTAATTTTCCCAGTAGCATTAAGCAGTCAAACTGCCATCTCATTAGCATAAGGTTGTTTTTTAAAGTTTTTGCCGTTGAACTTGCCCTTCAACGTTTTATGCTAATCTGCATTCATTTATATTAACATTTAAGAGTGAATTATTTCCCCCCGCTATTAAAATAATTTTTTAACAGTTTTTATATCAAAATGATGTGGATGTTCGATATTATATTGAAATGTTATTGTTTTTTAAAAAGTTAGAAAAAAATATTTTTGAATGAGATTTATAGCCGTAAATATTTTTTTTATTAAATCGTACCACACTTCAAAATTATAAAATCGAGAATATAAAATTAAATAATATGTTACCTAAATACTATGAGTGGGCCACCGTAGGGCAGAGGTCAGCATGTCCGCCTATGGCGCCTGGCGAGAACATCACAAAAAATTGTCAGAAAAAATGTCTTTTCCCCCTAAGAGGTGTCGCACTGCGACACTCCGTTCATACTCGGCTATAAAAGGAGGCTCCTTATTTATGAGTTCAAATTTGAATCGGACAGCACTCATTGATATGTGAGAAGTTCGCCCCTATTCCTAAATGGAATAAGCATTGACAAATTTGCAACCTAAATTTCGCATGTGGTGTTCTTCTTTGCTTCCAATAACTGCGTAAAGTACAGCTCAAAACGGTCTATAACCTGATATACCTCCCATATAAACCAATCTCCCAACCTGTCTTCTCGTGCCCTTACAAGCGGCAAGTTTAGCCGAATTGGCTAAAAGTTTGCATATGGTGTTTTGTTATGACTTTCAACAACTGTACTAAGTACTGTCAAAATCGGTCTATAACCTGATATAGCTCCCATATAAACCAATCTCCTGATTTGACTTCTTGAGCCCTTACAAGCCTCAATTTTTGCTCGATTTGGCTGAAATTTTGCATGCAGTGTTTCGTTATGACTTCCAAAGACGTACGGTCCAAATCAGTCTATAACCTGATATAGCTGCCATGTTAACCGGTCTCCCGATCATCCTTGTTCGGTTCCTAGAAGCTTTATTTTTGCTGATTTGACAGAAGTTTTGTATATAGAACAAAACTATGCTCTTCAACTAAATTTAGTTTGTAAAAATTTTTAGCAGAATCCATGGCGGTGGGTTCCCAAGATTCGGTCAAACTTAGCACGTTTTTACTTGTTTGAGGTTACTTGTTACCCGATTAGTGGCTTAGGTGCATGTCCATAGTGGCATGGGCCGGATTAATTTCCGCAGCCTCTTTTCAACATAATCTAACGTAATCTATTCAGTTTTTGAAAAAGCCCATGAGAATAAATCACACTTGGCAGCATACTGTTTTGTTTTTGATCTACCTCAGGTGATCGTCACATACATGTATTTTTAATTGCACTCCATGCCGCTCTTGGGTTTGGCTGCATGCATCTGCGAGTGTAGTGATGGCCTGTGATCTGTAAGTTAATCTGTACGACATAACCTAACAGGAAATGACATGCTGTCACAGCTGGCAAGTGTTCATTCATATCGGCATGTGAAGCCCTTAAATAATGGGTTGTTCAAAAAGTAATTGCGGATTTTTCATATAGTCGGCGTTGACAAATTTTTTCACAGCTTGTGACTCTGTAATTGCATTCTTTCTTCTGTCAGTTATCAGCTGTGACTTTTAGTTTGCTTTAGAAAAAAAGTGTAAAAAAAGTATATTTGATTAAAGTTCATTCTAAGTTTTATTAAAAATGCATTTACTTTCTTTTAAAAAATTCGCAATTACTTTTTGGACAACCCAATATAAACTAATCTCACAATTTGACCTCTTGAGCCTCTAGTGGGAGCAATTTTAAAATTTACTGCTAACTTCAATGCTAAGTATGAACCAAATTGGTTTATAACTTATGATGGTTTATACTTTATGATCACCCGATTTGACTTTTTGAGCCCCTAGAGGGCGCTTTTATTATACGAATTGTCTGAAATGTTATACGATGACTTTCGGAAAGACTTCCAACATTCATAGCAATAATGGTCTAAATTGGTCCACAACCTGATATATGTAGCTCTCATACAAACCGAGTCCCGAATTAACTCTTTGAAACTTAAAGTGTGGTATTTTATTATATCCACCACCATGAGGTGCACTAATCTAGTCTTTCCGTTTATAACAAATCGAAATGTTGGTCTGCGAATCCATAAAGTATATATATTCTGGATAATCTCGACATTCTTAGTCTATCTAGCCATATCCGTCCATCCGTCTGTCGAAATTAAAATAACGGTCGAATGCAGCCGCTTGAAGTTTTGCACAGATACTTCTTATTGATGTAGGTCGTTGGGGATTGCAAACGGGTCTTATCGGTACAGATTCGGATATAATATTGGCCCATCTAAGTACCTATACAAAGAGGTTAATAAGGTTACACTTTAAGCGTAAACCATGGTCGAAGGTGCCCAAGATTCGGCCAGACAGAACATAGCGCGCTTTTACTTTTTTTATTCTGAATACTTACCTTAATAGCGAGATGGTGGTATTGGGAGCTATATTTTATTCTGAATGGATTTAATGTTCTTCGGTGGAGGATTTCAGAAAGGTTGTAAAACAATCCGAATAAAATTTTCAGCAAATGTATTCAACACTGTAATAACTGCGGCTCTTTATGTCCAAATAGGGCAGTATATACGTATACGGAAGCTATATTTAGATCTGAACCGATTTCTATGAAAATCATCAGTAATATCGAGAGTCATAATAAAATCCTTCCTGCGAAATTATGAGAGAATTCGATGACACATGACAACATTATTGCAAAATTTCTCAAAATCGGACAAACATATAAACAAGAGCTATATTTGAATCTGAACCGATTTCGACCAAACTTCTTAGATATTGTGCTAATTGTCGAGGAAAGTGTTGTACAAAATTTTGGTAAACACATGCGTTTGCGGTTGCTCTAGAAGTGAAAATCGGGCGATATATATATGTGGTACCTATAACCAAATCTAGACCGATTTCTATGAAATTCACCAGTAATGTTGAGAGTCATTAGAAAATCCTCCCTGCCTAATTTCGAGAGAATCGGTTAACAAATGACCACATTGTAGCAATATTAGTCTAAATCGGACGAACATATATATACCGGAGTTATACCCAAACCATGGACAGACAGATAAACAAACAGACAGACGGACAGACGGCCAGACAAACGGACCGACAGACAGACGGACATACAGACAAAAAGATGGACAGACAGACGGACAGACAGACGGACAGACAGACGGACAGGCAGATGGACAGACAAATAGACAGACAGACAAAAAGACGGACAGACAGACGGGCAGACAGAAGGACATACAGACGGCTGACAGACAGGCGGGCAGACAGACAAACAGATGGGCAGACAGACAGTCAGAAGGATATACAGACGTCCGTCTGTCTGGGCGGACAGACAGACGAACAGACAGACGGACAGGCAGACGGACAGACAGATGGGCAGACAGAAGGACATATAGACGGATAGACAGACGGACAGACAGAAAGGCGGACAGACCGACAACCGGACAAACAGATGGACAAACAGACAGAAGGATATACAGACGGACAGACAGACAGCCGGACATACAAATGGTCAGACAGACAGATAGACGGACAGGCAGACGGACAGACAGACGGACAGACAGAAGGATATACAGACGGACAGTTGGACAGACAGACGGACATAGCTAAATCGAATCAGAAAGTGATTCTGAGTCGATCGGTATACTTATCAATGGTTCCATCTCTCTTTCTTCTGGGTGTTACAAACAAATGCTCTAAGTTATAATACCCTGCACCACAGTAGTAGTGTAGGGTATAAAAATGTGACAAACGGAAACGTGTGGTAAATTTTACACCAGCACATGTATTACTTCGCACATGTTACACTTACAGCGACCAAAACACATCGGCCAAGGCAAGAAAATGAGAAGATACGCAGAGACCTGAATCCCAAAATTGAGAATGAAGAGAGATGTTAAACAAAAATAAGTTCAGGGTGTAAAATTTACTACCACGTAGCCAGTTAAAGGCTAATACTGTAATAATTTAACTGTTAGCCGATCCTCGCCAAGCTTTGGCACTAAAGTTTATCTTAAGACTTGTCTGATCACTCGTAGATTTCACGGAAATCTTTTCAGATTTAGATATAAATCTTTCATATAAATGTATCTCCCAATTTTCACTTTTAAGGCCTTTGGTAACGCATTTTTCAATTGCTCTTCTCAAAATTTTGCACAAAGATTTCTTCTATGACTCCACAATATGTCCGGATTTTGATCAAAATTTTGCGTTTCAAATTAAAGCAAACTTGAATTTCGACGATTGAGATAACTTAGACGATAATGTGGAGTGGGGTATTAAAACGTCAGATTCCCCATCTAATATTTTTATACCCTCCACCATAAGATGGGGGGTATACTAATTTCGTCATTCTGTTTGTAACTACTCGAAATATTCGTCTGAGACCCCATAAAGTATATATATTCTTGATGGTCGTGAAATTTTATGTCGATCTAGCCATGTCCGTCCGTCTGTCCGTCCGTCCGTCTGTCTGTCGAAAGCACGCTAACTTCCGAAGGAGTAAAGCTAGCCGCTTGAAATTTTGCACAAATACTTCTTATTAGTGTAGGTCGGTTGGTATTGTAAATGGGCCATATTGGTCCATGTTTTGATATAGCTGCCATATAAACCGATCTTGGGTCTTGACTTCTTGAGCCTCTAGAGTGCGCAATTCTTATCCGATCGGAATGAAATTTTGCACGACGTGTTTTGTTATGATATCCAACAACTGTGCCAAGTATAGTTTAAATCGGTTAATAACCTGATATAGCTGCCATATAAACCGATCTTGGGTCTTGACTTCTCGAGCCTCTAGCGTGCGCAATTCTTATCCGATTGGAATGAAATTTTGCACGACGTGTTTTACTATGATATCCAACAACTGTGTTAAGTATGGTTCAAATCGGTCCATAACCTGATATAGCTGCCATATAATCCGATCTTGGGTCTTGACTTCTTGAGCCTCTAGAGGGCGCAATTCTTATCCGATTGGAATGGAATTTCACACGACGTGTTTTGTTATGATACCCAACAACTGTGCCAAGTATGGTTTAAATCGGTCCATAACCTGATATAGCTGCCATATAAACCGATCTTGGGTCTTGACTTCTTGAGCCTCTAGAGGGCACAATTCTTATCCGATTTGAATAAATTTTTGCACGAAGTATTTCGTTATGATATCCAACAACTGTGCCAAGTATGGTTGAAATCAGTCTATAACCTGATATAGCTGTCATATAAACAGATCTGGGGATTTGACTTCTTCAGCTTCTAGAGGCCGCAATTCCTATCCGATTTGGCTGAAATTTTGCATGACGTATTTTATTTTTACTTTCAACAACTGTGTCAAATAAGGTTCAAATCGGTTCATAACCTGATATAGCTGCCATATAAACCGATCTGGGATCTTGACTTCTTGACCCCTAGAAGTCGCAATTATTATCCGATATGCCTGAAATTTTGTACGACGGATCCTCTCATGACCATCAACAAACGTGTTTATTATGGTCTGAATCGGTCTATAGCCCGATACAGATCCCATATAAATCGTTCTCTCTATTTTATTTCGTGAGCCCCAATGGGCGCAATTCTTATACGAATTGGCTGAAATTTTACACAGGTCTCCAACATATAATTTAATTGTGGTCCGAACCGGACCATATCTTGATATCGTTTTAATAGCAGAGCAACTCTTTTCTTATATCCTTTTTTGCCTAAGAAGAGATGCCGGGAAAAGAACTCGACAAATGCGATCCATGGTGGAGGGTATATAAGATTCGGCCCGGCCGAACTTAGCACGCTTTTACTTTTTTTTGCCTAAGAAGAGATGCCGGGAAAAGAACTCGACAAATGCGATCCATGGTGGAGGGTATATAAGATTCGGCCCGGCCGAACTTAGCACGCTTTTACTTGTTTAAAATGTTTTATTTATTTCAGTCTATTATTAAACAAATAATTTATAATTTTTTATTACTTAATCTACAAGGACATTTAGAAATAGTCCAGCATAATGTGATGCATATATATTTGTAGGTAAAAATATTACTAAGAAAAAGGTTGATTATAAGGATCTCCTTAACTTTTAAATTTTCACACATTTTAAATTGGAATGCAGTTATGAGTGTAATTTTTTTCTAATGGTATGAACACATGCAATAATGAAGTAATTATTTTTATAATAATGTTCTGGACATTTGCAGTAGTTTCGTTTTCAGGATAACAAAAATATTAATGGTACTGGTGTAAAAAACATTGTTTCGGTTCGCAAATATTGGCTAATTCGTTTTAAATTTAACAGGCATTAAAAGTTGATGATATTTGCAAAAAATGGTTCCAGGATCTTGTAGCAGTAGTTTTTTGCATGCATGGTCTTTAACTATTGAATGGTAATATAGCTTAAACTATTCAATGGGGACTAGAACTTTGTGTTTTCATTCTAATCTCCATTGGTTCTGTTCTCTTTTGGACCTGAATAGTCATAACCACTGCCATTATGGCCATTGGTGATTGTACCATCAGTTGTTTGTGAATAGTTGTAACCATTTGAAGATGAATCTGTGCCAGTGCTCACTTCAGTCGACGTTGAGAAATTGTAACCATTTCCACCACCGCTAGAACTCTCTTCGGTGGATGAAGAGTAGTTATAACCTCCATTGCTGCCTTCTTCGGTTGTGGATGAGCCGTTTGTGGATTCGGTGCTTGTTGAGTAGTTATAGCCCGAATCCTTGTCGCCACCACTTGAAGTGTCGGTGGTTGTCGTGTAAGTATAGCCTGAACCTTCATTACCAGATCCTGCTGAAGTGGTAGCTGTCATTTCGGATGTGCTATATTCGTAACCATTTGTATTAGAGCTACCACCGGTGGTGGTAGTGCTTTCTTCTGTTACGAAACCTGTGGATGTAGAGAAAGTGAAACTAGTTTCAGTTGAGGTTGAGCTGGAACCTTCATTTTTGTCTCCTTCCGTACTGCTGGTGGTAGAAGCCATGGTAGCTGTTGAGGTGGTTGTAGCCTTCTGTGTGGTGCTGGTGATAGTAGCTTGTGTCGTAGAACTCTTTCCTGAATCCTCATCTTCGTCCTCTTCAGAAGTATTACTACCGCCACCTGAAATGCCACCGCCTGAAGTGCCACCGCCTGAAGTGCCACCGCCAGAAGTGCCGCCGCCTGAAGTTCCACCACCTGAAGTACCACCGCCTGAAGTGCCACCACCTGAATGGCTACCTCCTGAAGTACCACCACCCGAATGGCTACCTCCTGAAGTACCACCACCTCCTGAGGTGCCACCATTGGAAGAACCACCCCCAGTATTTCCACCGTTCGAACTGCCACCTCCGGAGCTACCGCCACATGAACTGCCAGAGCTACCACCGCTACCACTGCCAGAGTTACTGCAACCTGAGCTGCCACCACCTGATATAACGCCGTTTGAAATGGTGCCACTCAGACTTCCCAGTTTGCCACTTATTATTCCACTAAGAATACCACCACCACTGGATCCACCACCTGATGAACCAGCAAACAAACTGGTTATCAAACCGAAACCACCACTGGAGGAACTGGAACTACTGGAGCTACTTGAACTGCTTGAGCTACTAGAGGCAGTGCGTGTAGCACTACCACCACGTGTAGGGCTAGAACTAAAGCCAGTTGTTATGGCACGAGTCAGAGCTTGAACTTTGTGGTTAATAATGCTGGTCAAAAAGCTTGTGGCTGCCGATGATAAACCGCTAGATAGGCCTGAAGATGCAGATGATGATGACGAGTTCGTAGTACGGCCGACAGAACCTATAAATATAATGAAAATAAAAATCTAGTATAAAAACAAGTAAAGAGGAATTTAAATCTTTTGTCATAATCCGGTGAAAAATTCATTATTTATGCACCCATAGCGGGTCCGATTTGGTCCAAATTCGGTACGGACATTGAATGGTCTAAGAAATACCATTAAAGGTTAAATTTTGGTTCAATATTGGTCTTATTGGCAGCTATATCCAAATAAATCGCCATATGGGACAGGGATATCGAATAGCCCAGCTTCAGTCACTGTGTCAAAATTCATCGAAATCGAAACCAAGATTTTAAATCGAGAGATCGGTCTATATGGCAGCTACATCCAAATCTGATCCGAAATGGACCGTCTTCAACAACGATATCGAGAGGCCTAGCTCAACTCACTGTCCTAAATATCAGCGACATCGGACAAAGAATGCGCCTTTTATTGGGCCCAAGACCTTAAATCGTGATCGGACTATATGGGAGCTATATTCAAACCTGAACCGATCTGGGTCATATTGAATAAGGACATCAAAGAGCCTAACACAACTCCCTATCCGAAATTTCAGCGAATTCAGACAATAAATGCGCCTTATATGGGACCTTAAATCGAGAGATCGGTCTATATGGCAGCTATATTCAAATCTGGGCCGATCTGGGCCAAATTGAAGACAGATATCGAGTGGCCTAACAAAACTCACTGTCCCAAATTTCAGCAAAATCGGATTATAAATGTGGCTTTTATGGGCTCAAAACCCTAAATCGGCGGATCGGTCTATATGGGGGCTATATCAAGATATAGTCCGATATAGCCCATTTTCAAATTTGACCTGCTTATGGACAAAAAAAAAAAAGAATCTGGGCAAAGTTTAAGCTCCATATCTCTATTTTTAAAGACTGTAGCGTGATATCAACAGACGGACGGACATGGATACGGACACACCGATCACTTGGAAATTTTTGTTCGTTTGGGTGAAATGATATTGTCCCCATATAACCCAATTTTTCGAATTGATATCTAAAGGCCCTAGAAGCCATAAGTGTTGTCCGTTTTGGCTAAAATTTGGCACGTCGTGTTCAATTTTTCAACACGTTTTTCTTTTTTCGCTCCGAACATTCTTAACTCGTAATAGATCAATCAAGGATAGCTGCTTTCCAGTAGGCGATTGATGATCTGCTTCTGTTTCCATTGGAGCGGCAGATCTAAAGTCCAGGACTAGGTGGGCTTGGAATGGACTCCAAAGACCCAACAGCCGCGGTGGTGGTATCAATCCGTAGCATGTTGTCTGCTACTGAGACCTCAACTGGTGCAGAGGCTACACCAGGCGCCACTAGCCGACAGACGACTGGTCAGTAGTAACGAAGACACCTGGTTGGAGTCTAAAGGACAAACCCGAATCTATTTTTTTTTCGCATGTTTATAATTTGCCCAGGCCATTGCAGGGAAGCAAACCATTTCGCTCTTTAAGAGGTGGGAACAATAGAAGGCGTATCGCTCTCATTTTTATTGAGATGCTTGACGCGAATGATCCTAAAATTCTCACCTAAGTAGAGAGGCTCCTTTAATTGGGCTGGGAGATTCGTTGAAGGGGTTACCCAAAGACCGCAGTCCGCCAAAAGGCTGTGATCACCTGGAGGGCATCCCATACCTTAAATAACTAAGGCGAACAATAGTACTATGGGTACAAAGACCTTTGCTAATGCCGCTAAGGACAGCTTGGTGATGGGATTTATCGACAATGGAGAAGAACAGGCTTCATACCTTAGAACTGTTGGAGAGGTATAGTCAATGGACTGTCATTTGTATACTCCGAAGTCCTTGCGGAATTGCCTGGGCCTGCTCCAGTCTGTGATGATGCAGGCTGGTGGCGGGGACGATACAAACAACGCTCAATTGAGATATATCGATATGAGATATATCGTCAATATCTGGCCAGACGCGGCACGGAATTTAGTCAAGAAGGAAGATATTCCTTCTCGGCCAATGACACACGCTTGGATACCAAGGTTTTCCTCAGATCCTGAATTCATACTTGGGAGATTAAAGGACTGTAATCATAATCTTTAAACCATTGGCTGAAAGATTGGAAGGCGACCGGAGACTGTCTCGTAGACCTCAAAAAGTCTGAAGGAGTTGTACCATACGGATTTAACCAGGTGTATAGAAACTTAAGGTGTATAGAAGGGATGGGGCTGGGGATTCAGGAAACGACTCGGAAGTTGTTGATAAACACTTGTCTGAGGAACTGTCAACCACATCTCTTAAGCTTGGCGGATTGCGGGAGTATGAAAATCCTGCTGGCATGATCAAAACAGGAGGCGAAGGCGACGACACGGGACCCTATAAGCCCTGTGTGTGTGGGTCATCCGGTTGGATTGGGCTCAAGGTGTGCGCCGGAGGGAAAGATCGGAATTCAACAGGTATAACGCAACTTTCCAGTGACCTGAGAGCGAGTGGTTCTACTGCTTTCTCAACAGCCTCAGGTTGCGAAAGGAAACTCATCATGACAAGATCGAAAAATCTTGTGAGGATGAACTTCTAGTCGACTCAGAAGATGAGGCTAACGCAACAGTGGTGGAAATTCTGAATCCGGACTATGATTCGGTTTCTGGAGGTAAATCTTGTAAGGCCGCTTCGGCGGCACTAAGGGTCCTTCTAATGGCAGGAGGATTTGACGTGGTTCTTATCCAGTAAATATGGTAGCGTGGAGGAACGGTTCGTGGACTAAGAATTCCTGGATTTAAACAACATAAGGGTACAGGGAATGGTAGTCACAGAGTCTGTATTCTTGCATAGAGTAATCTAAACGTTTTTCTTTTTCGTCGCTAAGTAATGAAGATCCAGTTGTAGCCAGCCTTGAAATTAATAGATCTCATTACTGACGGGCTTCCCTATATATGGCACATGATTCGGAGATGCCGCCGTCAAGTCTTAAGTTACTGGTTGAACCCGCTTCTGCAGGGAAAAAGTGTCTCATTGTAGGAAGTGATGTTAACACACATCACCAGATATGGGGAAGTTCGGATATAAACGAGAGGGGTGAGTTGCTTATTGAATATATTATAAGCTGCAATCAGGATTTGTAATAAAGGGAGTAAACCGACATTTATTACCAAAAATAGGCAAGAGTTACTAGATGTCAACTGTGTATCGGAAGATCTAAGCGGATAGATATGCGCCTGGCAAGAATTGGATGACTTCAGCTTATCTGATCATCGTTATATTAGTTTCATCCTTGGAGAAAATACTGCAGAAGTTGTTCCTCGGTAAGACAAAAGAAGAGCGGATTGGAATAAATTTCGTAACAAATTCTAAACGTCTATCCCTTGTACACCAGAAAAGGAAGTGGAACCTGAGGAGGACATAGACATAATAGTCAAGCGGATCTCGAAGGCTCTGAGTGACTCGCTTGTGTCATCATCTCCCAGAGCCAAGCCAAGGGCCAAACAGCGACCGCTGTGATGGACCCCAAAACTGTTTTGTCTAAGGAAGAGCTGCAGAAAACTCTTCAACAGGGCTAAGGCCATGAGGGCACCACACGATTGGGACATCTATAAGGCTGAACTTAGAAAATACAAGGGCGAGCTGAGAAAAGCTCAGAACAAACCCTGAGCGGAATTCTGCAGCTTTGTGGAGGATACTTCTGAGGCTTCTAGGCTAATGAACATCCTATCCTCGAGACCTATTACAGTGGGATATATTCAGAAGTCAAATAATGGATGGACAATGTCAAGAGAGGAAACACTAGTACTTATATTGTAGTTGATACACATTTCCCGGGAATCTCTCCAATGGACAACGTGACACTAGTATGCATTCATCGGGGTTATTGGGGAAATTGTGTCTGAGCCGAAAATCCTTAGGGCGATCAAATGTCACGACTCCTTTAAGTCGCCTAGCCGATAGACTGTCTTCTTGGCTTAGGAAAATATACTCTGCTTGTATCGACATGTCCTACATACTTGTGGGGTAGAGGGATACAAAGGACATTTTAATTCTAAAAGCAGGAAAAGCTTAACACAGGAAGGCGAAAGATTTCAGTCCTATTAAACTGTCATCTTCATTCTTAAGACTCTAGAGAGTTTGATAGAAACATATCTAAGGGCAAAGATCGCTGGAGATCGCCTGTGTCGGCAACAGCATTTTTATAGTAAGAGCAAGTCTACTGAAACAGGAATTCGCGACCTAGTCGCCTACATACAGGGTTCTCTCGCTGTCAAGGAATATACAATGGTAGCATTTCTTGACGGGTAACGAGAAACCGACGTCAATCATGAAGGAGTTGGAGTTCCTGGCCATCAACACTACCGTAAGAAAGTTAATTAATAAATTACTTACTAAAGGATTCATTACGGCAGGCTTGGGATCTGTAGATCTAACAAGTAAAAGCATGCTAAGTTCGGCCGGGCCGAATCTTATATACCCTCCACCATGGATCGCATTTGTCGAGTTCTTTTCCCGGCATCTCTGCAAAAAAGGATATAAGAAAAGATTTGCTCTGCTATTAGAGCGATATCTAGATAGGGTCCGGTTTGGACCACAATTAAATTATATGTTGGAGACCTGTGTAAAATGTCAGCTGTATCGGGCTATAGACCGATTAAACACGTATGTTGATGGTCGTGAGATGATCCGTCGTACAAAATTTCAGGCAAATCGGATAATAATTGCGACCTCTAGAGGCTCAAGAAGTCAAGATCCCAGATCGGTTTATATGGCAGCTATATCAGGTTATGAACCGATTTCAACCATACTTGGCACAGTTATTGAATATCATAACAAAATACTTTGTGCAAAAATTTATTCAAATCGGATAAGAATTGCGCCCTCTGGAGGCTCAAGAAGTCAAGACCCAAGATCGGTTTATATGACAGCTATATCAGGTTATGAACCGATTTAAACCACACTTGGTACAGTTGTTGGATATCATAACAAAACACGTCGTGCAAAATTTCATTTAATTCGGATAAGAATTGCGTACTCTAGAGGCTCAAGAAGTCAAGACCCAAGATCGGTTTATATGGCAGGTATATCAGGTTATGAATCGATTTGAACCATACTACGAACCATATTGAACCATAATACGTCGCACAAAATTTCATTCCAATCGGATAAGAATTGCGCACTCTAGAGGCTCAAGAAGTCAAGACCTAAGATCGGTTTGTATGGCAGCTATATCAAAACATGGAACGATATGGCCCATTTACAATCCCAACTGACCTTCACCAATAAGAAGTATTTGTGCAAAATTTCAAGCGGCTAGCTTTACTCCTTCGGAAGTTACCGTGCTTTCGACAGACAGACGGACGGACGGACAGACGGACGGTCATGGCTAGATCGACATAAGATGTCGCAACGATCAGGAATATATATACTTTATGGGGTCTCAGACGAATATTTCGAATGACGAAATTAGTATACCCCCCATCCTATGGTGGAGGGTATATAAAATGGGTCAGCAGGGGAATACATCAAGGAGGTGTACTGTCTCCTCTACTGTGAAATATAGCCAGTGCGGAGGTGTGGTTGAGGACCTGGTGGATATACTCACAGAGTGCCGCACTATTCGGACCTTTGGAATTTTAACGCTATGGGTATATCCTACGGAGAGTGAGTGTGGGATTTTAGCAGGGCCGGAGAAGGATGTTTGGCTAGCGGTAATTGGCCTAGTGGGAGGTGTTTGTTCTTGTCCATCTGCTTTTGTCCGTTATGTCCGTATAGGGAGTTGCCCTAATTTGTCAGCATAGGGTTTCCTGCAATTTTTTTGTCCGTATTGGGTTTTTGTACGCTTTGTTGGCGACCATATTTGATCTTGGTGGTGATATGCGGTTGGGGGTGTCGGGGAGGTGGCTTTGGCTGTTTTTCCCTTCAGGTGACCTGTCGGGAACTGTTTGGAGTTCAACTGATAGTAGCTTCGTCTGCGAGATCTGACCGGAGCCCATAATCTGGTATCATGGGAGTCAATAGCTCCTGGGATTTCGATTCCAGCCTGACTATGGTGAGGTCCCAGTTGGAAGCACAGTGGTGGCTTTGGATCCAAATGGCGGGTAGAGCGCTAGCTCGATGTGGAGTTGCATTGTAGCCAAGTGCAGTGACCTATAGATCGACAACCATATTTGATCTAGGGGGTGATGGGGGTTTGGTGAGTCAGAGAGAAGCCCTTAGATGTTTTTCCTTCAGGTGACCAGTCCGGAACTGTTTAGAGTTCAACATGTAGTAGCTTCGACTAGGAGGTTTGACCGTAGTCCTTAATCTGGTACCACGAGAGTCAGTAGCCCCTGGCAATTCGATCCCAGCCTGACTATGGTGAGGACCCAGTGGGGAGTAACAAGGTGGCTGTGGTTCGGACCCAAATTGCAGGTGGAGCGCCAGCTCGATGCGGAGTTGAGTTACAACTGGTTGCCGTGACAAATAGATTGGAAGGGATTTTTGGATAGTGTTCCGCTCCTTATCAAGGGCGAGAACACGTCCAAACAACCTGGGATTGAATTGGTACTCATGTATAGCCTTGGCTATGTGTGGGGACGTTGGTAGATGCATTGTATTCACCCGGAGTTAAGAGCCCTGCAAGATTAAGCCAACACGGCAAGTACCTGCATTAAACACCAAGAAGCCTTGTCTCGTTGGGAGGAGAGAATGTTCCATTTACTGAAAACGCAAAATACCTGGATGTTTTGCTGGACAGGGAATTGAACTTTAAATCAAGCATTTTGGAAAGGGCAGGAATGGCAACTCTTGCCCTATACACTTGTAAGAGAGCCATTGGCTAAAGTGGTGGGTTTAAGCCGCGTCCCATGCACTGAATATATATTGAAGTTGTCAGGCCTATAATGCTGCATGGGGCTGTAATCTGGTGGACGTCGCTTAAAAAATCCACCTATTTTTCATTACTCAGCCGAATCGAATGGATTTCTTGTTTGTGCATCACAGCCGCACTGATGTCGACACCATCTGATTATTATTCCCGGCACGGGATAGCTGTGAGCACCACGCAGGCTGGAATATTGAGGTTCAATCTGTGCGGTGTTCATTCCTGTCACGAGTAGCTTAGCAGCAAGCTTCCGGGTGCGCCCACAGGTTGCGGATAGTGGAATGATCCTTACTGAGTAGTTGCAACGGCAGTCGCGGACAATCAACGGTTTTCAGGCAAGAGTATCAGTGAGAGGCCGGGGGCACCGGCTCTTGCACAAGTATTGAGTGTTCATGATGCTTGATATGGCAAGGCAAGAAAACCAATGGCCATCTTGTTCCCGCGGCGATCTGTCCTTTGGACCGGATTGAGCTTTCTCACCTACTGGAGTCTGACGAGGATCGCCACCTCCACACGAACATGTGGCTACAACAACAACAACAGCAACCATCAGACTCACTGATTTTAATGCTGCACATTACTGCGTATGGACATTGAGGCTAGACAAATTGCTGCGACCACTGCTGTAAGGCTAGGGGAGCTTTCTCTTGAGTCATATGGCGGCTACAGTTACTGTGTTATTTTTGATCCAATGACCGATGTTCCAGACAGTGCGGATTACACACTGCCTGAGCCGCTTTTTTGATAAAAAGTACTGTATCACTATTGAAGCGGAGATCCTTGCAATTAAGGAAGTAGTGGAATGGCTAAGATATAATGTCTTATGACGACTGCCACAAATATCTTTAATCCTTGTAGAACGTATTTCTGATCTCAAAAACTGCCCTTGAATGTCGCATATTTTTCAACGAGATGGCTGAACAGTTCAAAATCCAATAGGGAATTGTAAAGCGGATAAGCTTGCGAGATTACTTTACACATTCCAGGGAAATTTCCAATCCGTGGCTATGCCACAAGAGACTTGTAAGCTAAGTCTTCAGGATGATAGATGGGAATTCCAAAATTATGTGGCCTGGTCTAGACCTGAAGATGTTTTCCGCTTTACTGTCGCTGGCTAGAACAGACGTCTCATTCACAGTGTGCGTCATAATAGGGCACTGTCTGCTCGGAAAACATGATGACGGACTAAAGGTAGCCACTTTTGCAGAAGCTGTGAGGATGTCGAGACAGAAGAGACTGTAGAATATTCGCTGAATGTGTGCTGCTGGCTACATTTGTGAGGTATGCTGCCAAGTTAAAACTTCTCTACCAAGTGGATAAAAAATTAGACACCTTATCATTGAGCTTAATCTTCAATCGGACTGCAGTCATTGATACGAGAGAAATATCCTCTGTTCCTTAGTGGAATGTTCATGGAAAATTTTGTATATAGTAATCCCTGGAAATGGCAATTTTTGTACGATTTGGCTAAAATTTTGCACGTAGCGTTTTGTTATGACTTCCAACAACTGTGCCTGTCTCCCGATTAGTCTTCTTCAGCTCCTATAACCTTAAATTTTTACCAGAAATTTGTTATGTCAAGTTATGTCATTCACCTTAATTTATTTTTCTGTAAATTTTTAGCAGAATACATGGCAATGAGTTTCCAAGATTCGGTCTGGTCGAACTTAGCTCATTTTTACATGTTTCACTTTTACATTGGTTATAGTGATTCTCTATAATAATATTAGAATTTTATTGCGAGAGACCTAGGGAACTAGCAGAAATTGAACGCACTGCCGAAGTAGGGGAGATTATCCAAAATACTTGCTATAAGAGTATGTTTTGATCCTTGATTAGTTTGCGTAAGGAAACAATTTTCAAAGTTGGCACAAAAAATTTTCTGCTGCTGTTCATACTGTGTTTAACATTATTTCAATTATTGGTCCTTTAAAAATTCTTCACTAACAAATGGTTGAATATTCCTTTTAAAATAATCACAATATCAAGTCAAATATTTTTTTAGCTCCATATGCACTTTAAATTCTTTATCATATTCTTTTGTTGAAAATTTGTTCAATCCATTTTTCACACTCTATTCTCACATCACATAACTTGGCCCATCTTACCTAGAAACGAGCTAATTAGAAAGGGCTTTGCTTCGATGGCCCGCCAATGGGAGCTGATGCATATGGTGAGCACCACCATACCAAAAATTGATAGAAGACGCATTTTTTGCCGTTTTTGTCGTTCGTTTTTTCTACTTCGATAGTTTGTGTCTTTTTTTTCCTAACCGTCTACTTCCGATACGAATGTTATGATGATGTTATTAACCGGCACTTTGATTGAGACTGCTCACATCTATGATTCTAAAAGATTCTTTAAGCAAAACCAGAAGAAGGAAAGAAACAAACTCGATCTTCCGTTCATAACTTCTTGGGGTCTACTACATCATAAATTAACATGATTGTCGAGTGACCGACAATTCGTACATATTACGGTCTTGTGGGCCACGACTCAGCTAGAGGGCAAACAAATAATGACAAGCTAATCGTCGGCTTTTAGAACTTCTGAAGAACAATCACCACATCTACACAAGACCAATGGACGATCTTACGAACCCAAGACAACAGCTGGCTTAGCAAACAGCTTGGCTAAGCTTAACCCAGCAGTGTTGTTGGCAACAAAGTTCGTGGCTGTTACCAAGAAATGTTTGAACCACAGCCACAGAAACAACACTACCAATTGGTTTTTGGACTTGTGCCAGTGTAAAACTCTTCCGAATTAACAAGTCTTAGTTGTCGTTAAATCTATTGTAGCCAGTTCATCATTATCTTCACCATCATCGCTATGGAGTACAGGTTTTTGTTTGTTAATGAACATTAGCACAACAATGTAAACAATATCGAGTCACAATGTGTTAGATTTATGTTTACTACCGAAAAATCAATAATAAAAATGCAACGAAATAAATAAACAAATCCTAGCTTATCGTCATCAAAATCGTGTGTGAATGGTTAACGCCCTTTTTCATTGAAATGAAAATTATTACGTGCGAAACGAAACATTTTTGTGATTTTTTATGATATAATTGTAAATTTCATTGACATACACATAATTTAAAATAAAATAATCCGATTATTATATGTCCTCCAACATGGATAGCTTCCAACAGCTCCATAATACCCAAATAAACATAATGATGCACATTTGTGTATATGAGTACTATACACAACAACTGATGTATAGTGTTGTAGGACTTTGCACTTTTCGGAAGAGTAGGGCAAATAATAGACCTAGATATACCGGTCTGCTTAGAATCATAATCTGATTCGATTGGGTCACGTGCGTGTGTCCGTCTTTCCGCTTTCCATGTTTTGTTGTTAACTGCTTTTTGGGGCCGCATATCAGGTCTCATTTCTTGATCGTTTTTCATAAAACTGTGAAAGTAGAACTTTTCAACTGAAGGGTATACAAATTTGATTTTGGAAAACCTAGGTTCAGATTTATCCGTTTACAATTGCGGCTTCCAGGGGCTCAAGCATTCAAATCGGGAGTATCGTTTATATGGGAGCTATATCCGGTTCTAGACCGATTTGAACCCTACTTGGCGAAGTCATAACAGAACACCACGTGCAAAATTTCAGCCAAATCGGACGAAAATTGAAGCTAATGAAGGCTCAAGAAGTCACATCGAGAGTTCAGATTATATGGGAGCTATATCAGGTTATAGACCGATTTGGACCGTACTTGGCACAGTTGTTGAAAGTCACAACAGAACACTACATGCAAAAATTCAAGCATATCGTACAAAAATTACGTCCTAAAAGAGCTCTAGAAGTCAAGTCGAGAGATCAGGTTATATGGGAGATATATACAAATCTGACCCAAAATGACCCATTTGCATTTGCCCCAAATGACCCAACGACCTACATCAATGAAATGTATCTGTGCATGATTTCAAGCGGCTAGCTTAATGCAATCGATCGCTATCTTAATTTCGACATACGGACGGACGGACATGACTAGCTAGACTCAGAATGTCGAGATGATCCAGAATATATATACTTTACAGGGTCACAGATCAATATTTCGAGTTGTTACAAACGGAATGTCTAGATAAACATAACCCCATCCTATGGTGGTGGGTACAAAAAGATAATTGGAATGAAGTTTAAGCTGAATATTGTGCGTTATATTTGGGTGGAGAATCACAATCGGCTATTGTTGGCGACCTCAAACACCTCAAAGTGAAAACATGTTCGTGTATTGCATCATATATCTTTAGAATGATACTGGTGCGTTGCCAAACGCCATGGTGGTGAAAAAAAAAAACAAATGCACCCACACCTAAAATGGTTTGAAGAATGAAGGTTCGATTTCAACCAGATCCACTGTGTACTGGCAATTAAATGGCAAGAGTTTTGAAAATGCAACACACATGAAAACCAAGCTCAAAGTAAGGTTAGGTTATGTTTAAGTGGCAGTCTGCCATCAGACTCACTCAGACATTTTCGCCCATTGTGATACCACAGGGACAGAAGAAGAATGATGCCTTCTAGTTCATACCGCTAAACCATCCAAATCGCCTTAAACAGCCCAAGAGCTTGCGAATGTCCACATCCACTAAATCAGACAGGATCTCAAAGAAATGAGTATCTTAACTGGAACTTCTTCTGACTGCCAGAGCGAAGCGGCATCAACCAACAACTTAAAGTTTGAAGGCGGCATCTCTGAATCCAGTGCCATATATAAGGAAGCCAGCCAGAGATGAGGCTTATTTTTTTAAAGGCTGGCCACATCTTAATCTTCAATGCTTAGCGATGACAGAAGAAAAAAATTTAGATTACCCCCTGCAAAAATACCGGCTCTGTGTCACCCATACCCTTGAGAAGTTTAGATCCCGGAATTCTTAGTCCACAAACCATTCTACCGCAAACCCATGGTTCCTGGATAAGAACCACGTCAAATCGCCCTGAACAGAAGTGCTCGGTAGTCTTCTCTTCATCCACAACGAAACAACTCCTCCAGAAGTCATTGTACGGTATTTCAACGCGCACCGCCTCGCGGCTTAAGGCCAGTTGACATCTTTCTTCGATTTGGACCCGATAGGTCCAGATTTGGATATAGCTGCTATATGGACCAATCTCTCGATTTAAGGTCTTGGGTCCATAAAAGGCGCACTTATTGTCCGATTTCGCCGAAATTTGGGACAGTGAGTTGTGTTAGGTTCTTCGACAATTTTCTGCAATTTACCTCAGATCGATCGGGATTTGAATATAGCTGCCATATAGACCGCTCTCTCAAATTAAGTTCTTGGTCGCATAAAAGGCGCATTTATTGCCCGAATTAGCCAAAACTTGGAACAGTGAGTTGTGCTAAGCCCCCCGACATATTTCTGCAATTTGGCTGGACCGGTCCAGATTTGGATATAGCCGCCGGATATATAGACCGATCTCTCGATTTAAGATTGTGGGGCCATAAATGGCGCATTTAGACTCTTCGACAACTTTCTGCAATTTAGCCCAGATAGATTCAGATTTGAATATAGCTGCCTTATAGACCGATCTCTCGATTTAAGGTCTTGGGCCCATAAAAGACTCATTAATTGTCCGATTTTGCCAAAATTTGGGATAGTGAGTTGTGTTAGGTTTTTCTACATCCCATTTTAGTTTGACCCGGATCGGTCCAGGATTGGATATAGCTGCCATATGGACCGATCTCTCGATTTAAGGTTTTGGACCCATAAAAGGCGTATTTATTTTCCGATGTAGCTAACAAAAAGACCAATATTTTGCTCTACAAAATTGAACAATGACTTGTACTTATTAGACCAATCAAAGTCCATGCCGAATTTGGTCCGAATCGGACCATATTTCGACATAGCTGCTATGGAGGCTTAAATAAAGCATTTTTCACCGGATTATAACGAAAGGTAGTTTGCATACATACCCGAGGTGGTGGGTATGCAAATTTCGGTTCGGAAGAAGTAAACAAGTAAAAAGGAGTTAAGTTCGGCCATTTTATACCCTCCACCTTAAAGGATAGGATAGGGGTATACTAATTTCGTCATTCTGTTTGTAACTACTCGAAATATTCGTCTGAAACTTCATAAAGAATATACATTCTTGATCGTCGTGACATTTTATGTCGATCTAGCCATGTCCGTCCGTCTGTCTGTCGAAAGCACGCTAACTTTCGAAGGAGTAAAGCTAGCTGCTTGAAATTTCGCACAAATACTTCTAATTGGTGTAGGTCGGTTGGGATTGTATATGGGCCATACCGGTCCATGTTTTGATATAGCTGCTATATAAACCGATCTTGGATCTTGACTTCTTAAGCCACTACAGGGCGCAATTTTTATCCGATTTTGCTGAAATTTTGCATGAGGTGTTTTGTCATGACTTCCAACAACTGCACCAAGTATGGTTTCAATCGTTTCATAACCTGATATAGCTGCCATATAAACCGATTTTGAATCTTGACTTCTTGAGCCACTAGAAGACGCAATTCTTATCCGATTTGGCTGAAATTTTGCATGAGGTGTTTCGTTATGACTTTAAACAACTGTGCAAAGTATGGTTCCGGTCCATAACCTGATATAGTTGCCATATAAACCGATCTGAGATCTTGACTTCCTGAGCCTCGTTAGGGCGCAATTATTATCTGATTTGGGAGAAATTTTATACAACGGCTTCTCCTTTCAATATATGTGTCAACTATGGTCAGAATCGGTCTATAACCTAATACAGCTCCCCTATAAAACGATCTCCCTATTTTACTTTTTGAGCCCTTAAAGGTGAAATCCTTATTCGATTTGGCGAAATAACTTTTACTTTGGTCTCCAAAGTAATGCAATTACAGAGTCACAAGCCGTTGAAAAAATTTGTCAACGCCGACTATATGAAAAATCCGCAATAACTTTTTGGGCAACCCAATACATTCCATTATGGTCCGCATCGGACGATAACTTGATATAGCTCCTTTGTTTGCCTAAAAAAGAGACACCGGGAAAAGAACTCGACAAATGCGATCCATGGTGGAGGGTATATAAGATTCCAACCGGCCGAATTCAGCACGCTTTTAATTTCTTTCTTCTATTTTCGTTCTCCATTGTGTCCATCAGAGTTGGTTACCCCCATCTAATGCTGACGAGATTTGTGAATTACTATGCAAAGTTTACATGGCATAGCAGGCATCTCCAAACAGATGTCGCCCGGTGGTACGCCGTTCGGAATTGGCTATAAAAAGAGATTAGCATGTCCGCCTCCGTTTCTTAACAATCAATTCACTTAATTTTATGACTTGTTCTTGTTGACAAATTTATTTTCTATGGCTTCATAAATTTTATAATTTCTTCTGTTAATAATTTATATATTTCAATAATTGTCATAGACATTTAATGCAGCAATGAGTTAAGCGTGTGCCTAGATTATTGCTTTTAAAATTTTGCCGCCGCTTCTCTGTTGTTATGCATAGTGAATGTTCAAAATTTAAATTCACTTTATATTGACTTGCAGTTCTAAAAAATAAGAAAATTCATTAGTCAAGGTTAGCATATACATTAAAAAGAACTCTCAAACCTGAAACAAACTTGCCAAAGATCTTATCGAGAGATTTGCCACAGTTAAGAACGAATTAGCAAATCATGACGTTTTTAATGATTAGGAAACGAATATTGCCTTTTATTTTGTTGGTTGGCAAAAATTCAATATATGTTTTTTTTTTTTTTTTTGAATATTGGCACACATTTGGGATGGTGGGGGTTTTTGTTTTTTTTGGAATAACCCACATCTGTATGGATGATAACCGGAAGGAAGTGCTAAACTCACATCATTATTAAACTAATAAACATATATAATATGCAATATAATAAACAAAATATGTTGAACTATAAATGTCATGAGACCAATAAAAAGACAAATTTTATTGCTGCTACATCACATGGTGTGGAAGATATACACAAATGCATAATGCTTGCATTTAAGGATTAAAACACGATTTTCTTTTTGCATTGATACTGATACAGATGTTAATTATGCTAATCGTTGAAAATGTTTGTTCTTTATTTTTTACCGCCTCTTAAGTGCAACTCTTGGCCAAGGTGTGTTGGTGGATTATAAGTTGTTCCGTATTACCATTTTTAATTTGTCTCAATAAAAACACTTTTGACACTTGCTTCCACCTTTCAAATGGTAATTTGAAAGGTTCAAGAATTGATTTTTTAAAACAGTAGGTATACATATATAATCGATGGCTTTCTTTCTTACTAAGCTATCATAAATACTTTGTCTGACTAGAGTTGAAGAAATCATGAATGGTTTTTCTTGCTGTATTTTGTTATACTTTAACCATATTTTGGCGGGCAGTTCTTTGAACAATGCAATGCGAAATCTGCACAGAAGCACACAGAAGGCGTTTAGCTACCTTATGTTGGCAAAATTTGATGCGAAACCAAATCTTGCTCTAACAACTTTGTTCATTTACAACAACAAACGCCTTAAGGTGAATCAATTGTCATGCAAAGAATTGTAAATCAAAGCTAACAATTAAATCAGTAAGGCAAAAGTAGGGCGGTGCGGACTTTATAATACCCTACACCTACCCTACAAATAATAAATAGTGAGAGCTATATCTAATTCTTAACCAATTTTTGATGGACCTCCGCGGATGTTTTCAGATGGGCTATTAAACACTCCGTAACAAATTTCGAGCAAATATATTCAAAATGTAATAACTATGGTTGACAAATGACAACAAATTACCCAAAATCTGACGAACATACATGGGAACATATATACATGATAGCTATATCTTAATCAGGACTGATTTCCATGACTCTCATAATGTCGACAGTCAAGGGCAGATCCTTCCTACCAAATTTCAAGAGAATCGGTAAACAAATGAGCACTTTGCAATATTTCTCCAAATCGGGCGAACGTATATATAGGAGCTATATCTAAATCCGAACCGATTTCTATGAAATTCTCCAGTAATGGCGAGAATCATAGGAAAATCCCTCCTGCCAAATTTCGAGAGAATCGAATAACAAATGACTATTTTATTGCAGTATTACTGCAAATCGGAGCTATATCCAGATCTGAACCGATTTCGACCAAACCTTATGATTATTGTGCAAGTCGTCGAGGAAAGCGTTGTACAAAATTTTGGCCCCGTTGGTACTACCCCACGAAATGTGGTAGAGTTCGCATTGCACCCTATTAGTACCTCGTTTCCAGTCTGTTTTGCTTTCCTCACCAACCGTTGCTGCTCCGACGTGGATGGCGGTGTCGGAGAGTCGAAAGGCAGATAGATGTCGCACCACTGTTGCATCCGGCGTTGACAACTCTGGGGAAAATATATAATTAAAATTTTTATTACAAATAACTCAGGCCGAGTACCAGTGTTAGCATAGAATAATTGGTAGTTGATATGGCTCAGTATACGGAAATACAGATAATAAATTTTCCATTATCTTCTTTTATACCCAACCACCCTAGCATGGAGGTATACACATGTATATCTAATTTGGCATTTCGTTTGCCCCATACAATAAAATTTACATTTCAAACTATAAATAGTAACAATACTGTAGATTGTCGTAAAATTTTTTGAAGAACAGGTTATGTAAGTCGGTCTGTGTGTTCGTTTGCTATTGTGTCGTTATAAATTTCAACAAGTTAACATGCAAAAGTAGGTTAAAGTTACCGAAAACCAGAAATCTAACATCGAAATTAGGTGACATGTAAATGTTTTACGCAACATTGGTGTCCATGGTCAGGTTTCTGCAGATAAATCTGCACCAATGTAAAACCGCTTCGACGGGTCTGAAGATCTTAGTCTGTCGCTTAGCACTAAAGGCGGTAAAGGAGCCGGTAATGACATTATTGACTACAAATGAAACGAAATTGTTAAGGGGGCCATTGAACCCTTAGAAGCTATCAAAGGGACTAGTAGAACAAACAGGACTAAGGCTAACAAATTAAAGTTTTTTAGGTTTTTGCCTTCGCCGAAAAAAATCTGTCATTAAGATTTGGATCACCTAACATAAGGTCTTCCTTAAGGATAATATGAACTCAAAACAAGTAGGAGCGTGATAAGTTCGGCCGGGCCGAATCTTTTATACCCTCCACCATGGAACGAAATTGTCGAGTTCTAAGCGCGGTATCTCTTTTTAGGAAAATAAAGAATATTGAATAAGAATATGCTATTGTGTAATATCTCAGTTCATTCGGATAAGAATTGGGCATCAAGAAGCAAAATCGGGAGATCGGTTTATATGGAAGCTGTATCAAGCTATTGATCGATTCATACCACATGGGACACGTATCTTGAAGGTCATGAGAGAAGCCGTTGTACAAAATTTCTTCCAAATCAGATGAGAATTGCGCCCTGTAGAGTCTCAAGAAGTCAAAATCCCAGATCAGATTTGCATACTTCCATACTTAACACAGCCATTGGAAGTCATAACAAAACACCACATACAAAATTTCAGCCAAATCGGATGAGAATTGTGAGCTTTATTGGCTGAAGAAGTCAAGACCCCAGATCGGTTTATATGACAGCTATATCAAAACGTGAACTGATTTGAACCATACTTACGCAGCTATATCAGATTATTAACCGATTTGAATCATACTTAACACAGTTATTGGAAGTGATATCAAAACATTACTTGCAAAATTTCAGTCAAATCGGACGAGAATGGCGCCCTCTAGAGGCTCAAGAAGACAAGACACAAGATCGGTTTCTATGGCAGCTATATCAAAACGTGAACTGATTTGAACCATCAGCGAAATCGTGTAATAAATTCAGCTAAGCCCATAGGTTAAAGGCCCATAAACGGTTTACCTTTATCGTCAGATCGTTCTATATGGCAGCTATATCTGAATATAGTCCGATCTGAACCATACTTGGGTAGGATATCGGGAGGCTTAAAAAAAAGTCAATGTTTCAAATTTCAGCAAAATCGGGTAATATATAAAGCTTTAATGACCTTTAGACCCTTTATCAGCAGATCAGTCTATATGGCAGCTATATCTAAATAAGGACACGGTTGAGTATACCTGGTATCACATTATCTGCCTTTCGACTCACCGATACCGCCACGTACGTGGGAGCTGCAACGGTTGGTGAGGAAATCAAAACGTACAGGAAATGAGGTACTAATATGGTGCGATGCGAACTCTCACCATATTTCGTGGGGTAGTACCAACATTAATAAACGGGGCCAAGCCCTGGCGGAATTCTTTAATACTAACGACCTTATAACACTTAATATTGGTAACACTGCTACCTTTGTAAATAGGATTATCGACCAGGTTTTAGATGTGACAATATGTTCCGAAATTCAATCAGGATTGGAGGGTCTCCATGGAACACTCTTTCTCTGACCATCGCAACATTAGATTTAGAATAGCACGGCCAGCACCGAATCCGATAAGCTTCCGGAATCAGTTGAAAACCAACTGGACAAAATTCGGAAGGCTACTCAGATGAAGACTTGGGCAAGACAATTTAGATTGTCCAAGCATAGAAGAGATTAACGAAAATGTCAACAGGATTACTGCACTGGTGGGATCCTGCGAAGATAGTTGTCCTCTTTGGGAAAGGAAATCAGCACAAGAAAAGCCCTGGATGACCAGGCAGATTCGCAACATTGGGAAAGAGGTCCACAGATTTTTTAACAGAGCACGTGGTAAAAAATCTGAAATATATTGGGATATGTATTGCACACGGCTCAAGGAGTACAGAGCGGCAAAACGTGCCTGCTAGAAGCTTTTCTGTGACCAGGTCGATAGCTTTAATGTTGCCACCAAGATGAAAAAGTTTCTCTTAAAAACCCTTGTCCAAACTGAAACGTGAGTAGGCGACATGACATCTGGGGATCTGTACCAGCTATGCAGAAGGGCCGAAAAGGTCTCGCATGTGGAATATGGCTGGGCTAGACCCAGAGGTCTCAATGTTAACCCAGAGAAGACAGAAATATTAAAAAGACTTTGGATATCCATTTGGATACCATGGCTTTATACATTAACCACATTTCGTACCGAACCGGTGAAAATCTGTAAATATGTCGAAATAGGGTCCATTCTGGACTATACTCGACATTCGATGGTTTACTATAGTTTACTTTTTCCAAATTTCAGCGAAAGTGGCGAATAAATGGTTCAAGACCGTAATTACGAGATTGGTCCATTTGGCAGCTATATCCAAATGTCAAATCTGTACTATAATCAGGAAGGATGTATGGAAGTTTAGAAAAACGTACTTTATCACAATTTAGTAATCGATCGGGTAATAAATGCGAATTTATGAGTCAAAAACCTTCAAACGGGAGATCGTTCTATGTGGGGCTTTATCCAAGATTTGAACTGTACTCGACTTAGAAGCACCTGCTCATAGTTGCAACTTTTAGAGAAATCGGGGCAAAAATACAAAATCGGATAATAATTGATATTTGAGAAGTTTGCACCTGTTCCTTAATGGAACGTTTATGGGGAAATTGAACTTTTACCATATGTATCTCCCCAGAACAATTTGTTTAACTACTTACAAGAACTATAACCTTTATTTTTACCCCATTTATCCATGATTGACAAGTATTCCCATTTGGGGAGGGGTTTTGGCATGATCGTCCAAAATGCCCATTTTAGTTTTATTCGGGTCGGTGCGGCCTCAAGGTACTTGGACCAAATTTTTAATATCAAATATGTAATATACTCTCAAATATCTTTCATTTGAGTCCCGTATTGTCCCCATCAGTCCATTTTTAGTTTTTGGGGTGGTGCTTTTGAGGCAAGGGGAGGGTACGTCCCCCTTGCGATATGAACAAGTTAAATATCCTATTGCTCCTTTCCGACCATATTCGTAATCTACTCCCTAATAACATTCATTTGAGTCCCACATTGTCATTATCGTCCAATATGCATATTTGAGGGGGTTTTCGGTCGGAACGGTCCCCTTGGTAACTGGACCCGCTATTTAGTATCAAATTACTACTTTACTCTTGAATTCTTGCCATTTGAGTCCCATATTGTATTGACGGATTAACGGACAGACATAGATAGATTAAATCACAATGTCAAGAAGCAGATCAATATTTCTAGGCATTATAAACGAAACGACTAGCTAAGTATTCCCCCTTTTATTGTATTGGGTACAAAGAAGGAAGCTAACCGACCGATTTTGGACGATATTTAGTTTTTACTCTAAATTAGAAGGTTTTAGAACCCAATTTTTTCAGTAAATAGCGAAATAGAATGAAGTCGTATACACTGCCCAGAGTTTTTTATACCCTCCACCATAGGATGGGGGTACACTAATTTCGTCATTCTGTTTGTAACACCTTGAAATATGCGTATGAGACCCCATAAGGTATATATATTCTTGATCGTCATGTCATTTTAAGTCGATCTAGCCATGTCCGTCCGTCTGTCCGTCCGTCCGTCCGTCTGTCCGTCCGTCTGTCCGTCCGTCCGTCCGTCTGTCCGTCCGTCTGTCCGTCCGTCCGTCTGTCCGTCTGTCCGTCTGTCCGTCCGTCTGTCCGTCCGTCTGTCCGTCCGTCCGTCTGTCCGTCCGTCTGTCCGTCCGTCTGTCCGTCCGTCCGTCTGTCCGTCTGTCCGTCCGTCCGTCTGTCCGTCCATCCGTCTGTCCGTCCATCCGTCCGTCCGTCTGTCCGTCCGTCCGTCTGTCCGTCCGTCTGTTAAAAGCTCGCTAACTTTCGAAGGAGTAAAGCTAGGCGCTTAAAATTTTGCACAAATACTTCTTATTAGTGTAGGTCGGTTGGGATTGTAAATGGGCCAAATCGGTCAATGTTTTGCTATAGCTGCCATATAAACCGATCTTGGGTCTTGACTTCTTGAGCCACTAGAGAGCGCAATTCTTATCCGATTTGGCTGTACGAGGTGTTTTGTGATGACTTTCAATAACTGTGCTAAGTATGGGGCAAATCGGGACAAAACTTATATAGCTGCCATATAAACCGATCTGGGATCTTGACTTCTTGAGCCTCTGGAGGGCCCAATTCACATCCGATTTGGAAGAAATTTTGCACAACGGCTCCTCTCAGAACCTTAAACATAAGTGTCTAATATGGTCTGAATCGATCAATAGCTTGATATAGCTCCCATAAAAACCGATCTGCCGATTTTGCTTCCTGAGCCCCTACAAGGCGCAATTCTTAACCGAATGAACTGGAATATTCCACAATAACTTCAACAATATTTAGCATTCAATTCATTTATGGTCAGAATCGAGACTATAACTTGATATAGCTCCAATAGCATAAAAATTCTTATTCAATATTCTTTGTTTGCCTAAAAAGAGATACCGCTAAAAGATTTCGAGAAATGCGATCCATGGTAGAGGGTATATAAGATTCAGCCCGGCCGAACTTAGCACTCTTTTACTTGTTTTTTGTTGAAAATGATTTACCTTAAAAAAACTATGTGTGCATAGTTTCGTCTCAAGACCTTAGCCACAGTAACGCTTGTTTAGTTTCTTTGTTCCCTATATTCCCTTTGGTCGTAAAAGAGTGTTGCCTCTTTTTCGGTTTTGCTTTACATTAAATCATTATTAATGTGTTTTAAATCAGCATACTGTCAACAATGGGTAAACTCTTCACTGAACTTGACATTGAAATTCCTATGCTCTCTTTTACCCAATAACTGAGTGAGTACTGCCATACCGGTTTCACAGCAATCACACCAATGTAAAAGCGCATTGATATTTGTATTGGTATTGACTTTAGTAGGTTTTTGTTATTGTCTTTTCAGCTTTCTGTTTAAAAATGTGCGTTTTTCTTTTGAATTCGATTTTCTCTCGAGTCGTTCGTTGGCCTTTGTTATGGGATATGTTTGCATGCTTTTAGGAGGTGTATTAAGTTTGCTTTGGCTTTTTAGTTTCTTTGAGTTTTGGATTTAATCAAAGTTTTACATGTAGACCATTGAGACTGGATTGCGTTGGTGAGAGACAACATATATAAGCAAAGCTTTGGATATTAAAAATTAATGTCATAGTTGCCAAATGTTTTTCAAATGTTAATGTAATGGGACAGTGAGTTGTGTTAAGCCTCTCGACATCTTTATATAAAACGGCCCAGTTCAAATTTGGATATAGCTGCCATATGGACCGATCTCTTGATTAAAGGGCCCACAAAAGGAGCACTTATTTTCGAATTTCGCTAAAATTTAAGATAGCAAGTTGTGTGAAATTCTTCGACATTCCTTTTCAACATGGACCACATCGGTTCAGATTTGGATATAGCTGCTATATACACCGATCTCCCGATTTAGTGTTTTAAATTCATAAATGGTGAATTTATTAACCCATTTTGTTGAAATTAGGCGCAGTGAGTTCATTAGACCCCTCGACATTCGTATAGTCAAGTTCCGACTATATTTGGATATAGCAGATATATAGACCAATCAAATCAGGCAAAAATGAAAGCTGCTAGGGACCGAACAAGGATAACCGAGAGATCGGTTTATATGGGTGCTACATCAGGTTAAAGTCCAATTTGGACCTTACTTGGCACAGTTGTTGGAAGTCGTAATAGAACACCACGTGCTAAATTGAAGTTAAATCGGACAAAATTGTGTCTTACAGAGAATCAAGACGTTTATATGGGAGCTATATCATACTGTAGACTGATTTCAACCGTACTTGGCACAAATGTTGAATTTCAACAATAGAACACTACATGCAAAATTTTAGCCAAATCAGACAAAAGTTACGGACCGCAGATATCAAATCGCGAGATCGGGTTATACGGGAGCTATGTCGGGTTATAGACCGATTTCAACCGTACTTGGCACAGTTGGTGGAATGAGACTGCATGGAAGCTTTTATCTTAATCGGATAATAATTACTTGGGAGCTATATCGAGCTGTAAACCGATTTCAGCCGTACTTGACACGGTTATTGGAAGTCGTAACAGCACACTTTATGCAAAGTTTCAACCCCATGGGATAACAACTGCGGCTTCTAGGGAATATATGAATCAAATCGGGAGATCGCTTTATATGGGAGCTATATTCAAATTTGAAACTATAAGACCCATTTGCTATTCCCATTAGCCTACATCAATAAAATGTATCTATGCAAAATTTCAAGCGGCTAGCTTTATCCGTTCGACCGTTATGGTGATTTTGGCAGGCAGACGGACGGATGGACGGCCATGGCTAGATGAACTCAAACTATATAGACCGATCCGCCGATTTAAGGTCTAAGACCCATAAAAGACACATTTATTATCCAATTTTGCTGAAATTTGGGACAGTGAGTTATGTTAGGCCAGTCGCTATCCTTCTTGAATTTGGTCCAGATCGGTTCAGATTTCGATATAGCTACCATATAGACCGAACTCTCGATTTAAGGTCTTGAGCCCACAAAAGGCGCATTTATTGTCCGAATTTGCCAAAATTTGCTACAGTGTGTCGTGTAAGACGCTTCGAAATTTTTCTTCAATTTGTCCCAGATCGGCCCAGATTTGGATAAAGCTGCCATAAAGACCGATCTCTCGGTTTAAGATTTTGAGCCCATAAAAGGCGTATTTATTGTCCCATGTCGCCGAAATTTGGGAAAGTAAGTTTTTTTTAGCTTTCTCGACATTATTTTGCAATTTAGCACAGATCGGTCTGGATTTGGATATAGCTGCCATATAGAACGATCTCTCGATTAAAGGTCCTGTGCCCATAAAAGGCGCAGTTATTGTTTGATTTCGCCAAATTTCGGGACAGTGAGTTGTGTAAGGCCCTTCGATATTTTTCTTCAATTTGGTCCAGATTTGGATATAGCTGCCATATAGACCGATCTCTCTTTTTAAAGTCTTGGCCCCATAAAAGGCGAATTTATAATTCCATTTCGCTGAAATTTGACACAGTGACTTATGTTAGGCTTTTCGACATCCTTGTCGTATATGGTTCAGATCAGTCTATATTTGGATGTAACTACCGCAGAGACCAATATTTTGTTCTACAGAATTGAACAATGACTTGTACTTATTAGACCAATCAATGTCCGTGGAGAATTTGGTCCAAATCGGATCATATTTAGATGTAGCTGCTATGGGGGCATTAATTATAAATTTTTCACCAGGTTGGTACGAAAGGTGGTTTACATATTTACCCAAAGTGGTGGGTATCCAACGCCCTTTTACTTGTTATTTTTATACCCTCCACTATATGATTGGGTATACTAATTTCGTCATTCTGTTTGTAACACCTCGAAATATGCGTCTGAGACCCCATAAAGTATATAAAGGGTGATTTTTTTGAGGTTAGGATTTTCATGCATTAGTATTTGACAGATCACGTGGGATTTCAGACATGGTGTCAAAGAGAAAGATGCTCAGTATGCTTTGACATTTCATCATGAATAGACTTACTAACGAGCAACGCTTGCAAATCATTGAATTTTATTACCAAAATCAGTGTTCGGTTCGAAATGTGTTCATTCACCGTAACGTTGCGTCCAACAGCATCTTTGAAAAAATACGGTCCAATGATTCCATCAGCGTACAAACCACACCAAAAAGTGCATTTTTCGGGATGCATGGGCAGTTCTGGTTGCTCTTCACTCCAAATGCGGCAATTTTGCTTATTTACGTAGCCATTCAACCAGAAATGAGCCTCATCGCTGAACAAAATTTGTCAAAATTTGAACACATTTCGAACCGAACACAGATTTTGGTAATAAAATTCAATGATTTGCAAGCGTTGCTCGTTAGTAAGTCTATTCATGATGAAATGTCAAAGCATACTGAGCATCTTTCTCTTTGACACCATGTCTGAAATCCCACGTGATCTGTCAAATACTAATGCATGAAAATCCTAACCTCAAAAAAATCACCCTTTATATTCTTGATTGTCATGTCGTTTTAAGTAGATCTAACTTTCGAACGAGTAAAGCTAGCCGCTTGAAATTTTGCACAAATACTTTTTATTTATGTATTATGTATTATGTATGGTCGGTTGGGATTGTAAATGGGCCAAATCGGTCCATGTTTTGATATAGCTGCCATATAAACCGATCTTGGGTCTTGACTTCTTGACCCTCTAGAGGGCGCCATTCTCTTCCAATCTGACTGAAATTTTGCATGTAGTGTTTTGGTATCACTTCCAACCACCGTATTAAGTACGATTTTGCAAAAACCCCTCATGCAAAATTTCAGCCTAATCGTATAAGTATTTCGCCTTCTAGCGGCTCAAGAAGTCAAGATCCAAGATCGGTTTGTGTGACAGCTATATAAGGTTATGAACCGATTCGGACCATACTTAGCTTGGATGTTGAAGACCATAGTTGATGCTTTTGTGCAAAATTTATTCAAATGGGCTAAGAAGTACACACTCTGGAGGCTCAAGAAGTATAATCGGAAAATCGGTCTGTAAGGGAGCTATATCTAGATACACTAACAGAAGGTATTTGTGCAAAATTTCAAGCTCCTAACTTTACTCCTTCTAAAGTTAGCGTGCTTTCTACAGACAGACAGGCCGAGGGATTGACGGACGGACATGACAAGATCGAGTTAAAATGTCTTGGCGATCAAGAATATATATACTTTATGGGGTCTTCGACCAATATTTCGATGAATTAAAAATGGATAGACGAAGTAAGTATACCGTCGTCCTATGGTGGAGGGTATTCAAATCTATTGGTCTTAGCTAGAAGTAAATCCAACAAAAAATTACATAAAATTATTTTGTTTTTACAAAAATTTCGATAAATGCCAACTTTCGTAGAAAATTTCATGACATGCGCCACGTTTACTTCCATGATATGAATAAAAAGAGAGAACTATAGCTCTCCACTACAATTCATTAGTCTTCCTTTACATTCCATCTAATAGTTCTAATTTTTGAAATATTTCCCCTTAATCAGCATGAATTCAAAACTTACAACACAATGATTCAGCAACCTACCCAGAAACCTTATAACTCAATAAATCTAAGCTTTGCTTGTTACATCGAAATCGGCATAGAAGTCGTTATGCCACAAGCCCTTTGCAGTCAAGTTAAAACCCCAACACTTAAATAGTTACTGAGATGATTGTTAGTATTGATTTATAAACTAAACAATTTTGGTGGCTACATTGTAAGCCAATCCCCCATTGAGCTAAGAGCCACAGTCGCAAAACAAAGAACATTAAACGGATCATCAACATCATCATGGGTATCTTTTGGGTCGGTTGCTCGTATCAACATCGACTGCTATTTCTTGACTCATAGCTATTTACACTGACAATAGCCAGTGTTGGACCCATTTTAGTTTTGCCCTCTGGCTTATAAAAGGAAGAAGTTATCCTTTTTCCGCACTCTTACTCACACATCAGCACCACATTTTATTGGTTTGCCCCCTATGGATTAGGTTTGTGCAGTTTTTGTCTTATGTTCTTTACTCATTTCGCAGCGCAATTCTGTACAATTTGGCAGTGTAGAGAGAACCAACGGGACCACAATGGCTCTACATCCAGTTCCAAAAGTAAATGCATTTGTCACTTAACCCCGAAAAAACATCTACCAGATCCGCCACCATCGAAAACAAGATTATTCAATAAAATGTGGTTAACATCCAAATCAAGAGAGATGCATGAAAGGATGTTTGAAAATAGCAATTTTGGAAGAGAACGATTATTGAGGACACTACAAAGCGATTAAAGAAAGCTTGACCGCTTATGACTCTGAAAACTTATATGAAAAATTTGGGGGAGGGATGAGAGAAGCACCGCAAATTTTTCGCAAAATCAGGAGATCGGTTTATATGGGAGCTGTATCAAGCTATAGATTGATTCAGACCATATCGCACATGTATATTGAAAGCCATGGGAGAAGCCGTTGTAGAAAATTTGTGCCAAATCGGATGAGAATTGCATTCTTTAGAGGCGCAAGAAGTCAAGATCTCAGATCAGTTTATATGGCACCTATATCAGGTTATGTACCTATTTGCGCCATACTCATCAAAGTTTTTGGAAGTCATTTAAAAACACTTCATACAAACCGGATGAGAATAGCGCCCTCTAGCGGCTCAATAAGTTAAGATCCAAGATCGGTTTATGTGGCACCTATTCCAGTTTATGGACCGATTTGGACCATACTTCGTACAAATGTTGTAAGTAATACCAAAACACCACGTGCAAAATTACAGCCAAATCGGATAAGAATTGCGCCTTCTAAAAGCTCAAGAAGTCAAGACCCAAGATCGGTTTATAAGGCAGCTATATCAAGTTATGAACCGATTTAAACCATACTTAGCACAATTGTTGGAAGTCATAAAAGAACACTACGTTCAAAATTTCAAAAAAAATCGGACGAGAATTCCGACTTCTAGAGGGTCTAGAAGTCAAGACCCATGATCGGTTTATATGACAGCTATGTTAAAACATGGACCGATTTGGCCCATTTACAATCCCAATTGGCCTACATTAATAAGAAGAATTTGTGCAAAGTTTAAAGCGGCTCGCTTTACTCCTTCAAAAGTTAGCGTGCTTTCGACAGACAGACGGACGGACACGGCTAGTTCGACTTAAAATGTCGCGACGATCAAGAATATATATACTTTATGGGGTCTCAGACCCATATTTCGAGGTGTTACAAACAGAATGACGAAATTAGTATACACCCATCCTATGGTGGAGGGTATAAAAATGAAGGGTATTGGAGAGTAGTTTCATTTTCGTATATGATATTAAAAATTGGGCTCAAGTACCCGCTTCATTCTCCAAACTCTTTCAATCAGACATATAATGGGTCGCCCCACCTCCAAAAGCCCTCCAATTGTCTTATAAATGAAAGGTATTCGAAATCTACTGAAAATAGCATTAACTTTTGTGCACAAGTATTCAGGTGGAGCTTTACCTGCTAGAATCACCTCAAATAGGTTAATTGATCAATAATGACAATATGGAACTCAAATTAAAAGTATTTGGGAAACGTATCTGATATCCACCTTTGAGGCCAAGTGCCCCTAAAGCATACGATATATATATCGATAACGGCAATATGGGGTTCAAATTAAAGATATTTGGGAGTAGAGCACGACACTTTTATCCATATTTGGGTATTTGGGTGAAATGTTTGAGAGGCTATTCCACCAAAAAAAAAAAA
Organism: Stomoxys calcitrans; assembly: GCF_963082655.1. Classification (NCBI taxonomy): domain Eukaryota; kingdom Metazoa; phylum Arthropoda; class Insecta; order Diptera; family Muscidae; genus Stomoxys; species Stomoxys calcitrans. The sequence continues at coordinate 105,105,292 of NC_081555.1, read as the reverse complement.
AAATCCTCATTGCCTTCATTTTCAAAAACGCCAGATCTCGGAGTAAACAAGTAAAAGCGCAATAAATTCGGCCGGGCCGAATATTAGGCCGAACGCCTTTTTTACTTTTTCTGTAAAAAAGTAGATATTTTGATAATCGAAAAATAATCGAAAAGTCAACTTTTTGATAGTCGAAAATAGTCGACTGTTCGATTATCAGAAAAAGTCGAAATGCTGACTATTCCATTTTACTTTATATCCCTATTATAGGCCATTATCTACAGTTGAGATGAAGGAGTTGTCTGGACTTTATCAAGTTATAGCCAATGAGAACCGTTTCAAACTGTGCTGTGATACCTATGATACATTGAAATCCGTCACAGGACACTTAATTTCATGTCACAACTAAAGACATATCTCCTAACATGAGGTTACCTTTCATACGACATTTTGATAATAGGATTTTCGGATAGCGATTTCCTATCTGATGACATGGGTACTTGTGAAAGCTGACGAAGCAGTTCTTGGAGTATTTGAGAGAAAGATTCTTCGTAAAATATATGGACCAGTTTGCGTTAATGGATAATATAGGTGTCGTATGAACCACGAGCTGTATGACGACGATAGCATAGTTACACGTACTATAGCGGTACGGGTAGCGATTTCCTATCCAATGGCATGTATACTTGTAAAAACAGATGAGGCAGTACATAGAGTGTTTGAGAGAAAGATTCTTCGTAAAATATATGGACCAGTTTACGTTAATGGAGAATATACGCGTAGTAGGAACCACGACTTGTATGACGACGATAGCATAATTACGCGTACCGAAATACAAAGGCTGCATTGGCTAGATCATGTTGTCAGAATGGATAAAGAAGCTCCAGCAAAGAAGTCTTTTGAAGGCAAACACGGTGGTACACGCAAACCTGGACAACCAAAAGTCCGATATAAAAATCAAGTAGTGGGAGACAACATGACACTTGGTGTCTGACATTTTGGAATGAGCGCAGAAGCTCAAGGCACTTGGGACGCTTTTTTTACATTGGGCTAATGGAACAATTGTTTCGTCATGGCCATTTAAAGTAAAAGTAAAGATTTCCTACAAAAGGTATTAGAAGCTTGGAGAAATAACGTGAATAATAAATTCATTGACCAGCCATAACAGGCAAATATAACTAACCTTTCTAATTTATGCATAATATCTGATAATATCATCTTGTTCCTTTGACTTGACTCCTTTAGAAATTAGTCATCACCATGCTATAGCGCAAAGTCGCCCACACTGCACTTTAAAATTTGTGTGCGACTGCAAAAAAAACCATAGACACATTTCAGCATACAAACACTTATCCGACATTCGAAGGAAAAAAGTGGTTAAACGCAACTACTTAATCCCAATGATGGTGATGGTGCTGTTGCTGCAGCTTGTTAACCACACAAATACAAAAAAAAAAAAATATCACTGGACCAGCAAACACTGTGAACCTTTTAAGCCGCGATGAAAATTGTGAGAAATGGCAGGGAATTTGCTGGGGCAAGCGGTATTGTACGAGTTCAATGTGCAGTTGCAGCTGCAGTCCTATCAGTTTTATTTGTGGTTCAAGATTACTGCACAACTCTCCATTCGGTTGAAGTTGTTTGTGGTGGCCAGATGTTGTCGGAAGGTCGTGCATAGGGAAGGATGGAGATGATGTTGCTTTTAGGATGCATTAGTTTTAGCAACAGCATTTAACAATTTTTGAGGTTTGGTTTAAACGTTTAGGGTTGGCTTTTTTTTGCTTTCAGTTTTTTGAAGTCTAGAGCAACGCAAAAAAAGTGCATTCCAACAAAAGACCCCACTTGATTGTTGGTTCTGGTAATGTGTGTGTCTGTTTGTGTGTTTAGGGATTTTACTTATAGCTCTTAACTTTGGCGAACTGGAACATTGCAGCGTGGCTGAATGAAATGGAACCGTGGATAACGATAGGGGAAAAAAAGTAAAAACTGGTTGACATTAGGCAGTGCTGAAATTAATATACTTTCTACCAGGGCTTGCAAGAAAATGTCATTCAATTTCTGTTTTTAGAGAACTTTTTGTTGAAATTTTGTTTATAAAGGGTGAGTTTTTTGCTATTATCTTTTTGGCAACACTACTTTAAACAGTTTTGTGTTTTGTTTCACTGTCAAACATCTTCAGTTTGGTGTATAATTGAACCACGAATCGTCTTACAAACGAACGTTAGCAAATTATTGAATTTTATAATCAAAATGCGTGTTAAGAAATATCATCGCGCGCTCCTTCTATTTTATGGACGGAGCTTATTTTTGGCTCAATGGTTACATAAATAATCAGAATTGTTGGTTTTGGAGTGAAGATCAGCCAGAAACATTGTACCAATGCATTCAGAAACATTCACAGCTTGGCGCGGTTTATGGGCTGGTGTCATTATTGGACCGTACTTCTTCAAAGCTGATGCGAATCGCAACGTAACTGTAAATGGTGAGCGCTATCGTGATATGATATCCAACCTTTTTTTGCCCAAAATGCAAGAGCTTGACTTGCATGACATGTGGTTTCAACAAGACGGTGCCACATGTCACACAGCACGCGTAACAATGAACTTGAGAAACCAGTTCGGTGAAAATTTTATTTCACGTTCGGGATAGGTCAATTGACTGCCTAGATCGAGCGATTTAAAGCCTTTAGACTATTTTTTGTGGGGCAATGTTAAAGCTCATGTCTAGCCCTCTTCAATTGAGGCATTGGAATACAACATGGAAGCATTTATTCGCGAGATACGGCCGAAATGTTGGAAAAAGTATGTAAAAATTGGAATAAGCGGATGGACCATTTGAGGCGCAGTCACGGTCAACATTTGCATGAAATAATTTTCAAACATTAAATTAAATGGACCTTAGGTTAGGTTAGGTTATGTGGAAGTCTGCCATCAGACTCATTTAGACGTTTTTGTCCGTTGTGATACCACAGGAACAGAAGAAGAAAGTTGCCTTCTATTGTAGTTCCCACCGTTGAACCATCCGGATCGCTTTAAAAAGTCCAGTAACTTGCGAATGTTCACATTCGCTAAATCAGACAGGTTCTCAAAGAAATGAGAATCTAAGGTGGAACTCCTTCTAACTGTTAGTGCGGGACACACACACAGAAGGTGTTCTATAGTCTCATCTTCTTCGATGTACTCACAGCTTCTGCAAAAGTCGTTGCTGGCAACCTTCAGTCTGTCAGCATAATTTCCGATTAGACAGTGACCTGTCATGACGGAGATAATGACTGAGACGTCTGTTTTAGCCAGTGACAGCAAGGCGATAGACCTTTTCAAGCCTAGTTTAGGCCACATAGTTTTGGAATGCTCACAGCCCCCTCTTTGTGACCATCTATCATTCGTTGTCCTTCGGGCCTGGTCCTGAAAACTTAGCTCACATGTCGCTAGAGGCATACCCAGAGATTCCAGTTTCTCTAAGGTAGTTCCTGGTCTCGCAAGCTCTTCTGCTTTACAATTGCCTGGGATGCCTCTGCGGCCCTGCACCCTGAACAGGTGAATTTTGAACTGTTTAGCCATCTCGTTGAGAGATCTGCGACGGTCGAAGGATTTTTGTGTTCAGAAATACGTTCTCCAGGGATTTAATGGCTGTCTGGTTGCCTAGGAAGATATTTTTGTGCCAATCGTCGTAATGACATTATTTCTTAGCCATTCCACCACTTCCACTGCAGTGGTCGGGTAAACTTTTCGATATGACCAGTTCTAGTCCTTTGAAGTACACCCAAAGCCCCTCCGGTCGTATAGTTTGGAACCATCCGTATAGAAGTTTATGTAACTTCTTTTACTAGGGATATCGTAGTTGCAATGGGTTCTGTCAGGAATAGTGGTGCAGTACTTTTTAGTAAAAAGCGGCTCTGGCAACATGTTATCCACACTGCCTGGAACATCGGACATTGTATCAAGGATAACACAGTGTCCGTACCCGCGACATGACCAATGAGAAAGCTCCCTTAACCTCACGGCAGTTGTCGCAGCAATTTGTCCAGCCACAATGTCGAGAGGCATAAGATGTAGTATTAAATTCAGTGCATCAGATGGTGTCGTCCTCAGTGCGGCTGTGATGCACAAACAAACAATTCTTTGGATCCGGTTGAGTATTCAACAGTAGGTCGACTTTTGAAGCGCCGTACACCAGACCACAACACCATAAAGCATTATAGGTCTGACAACTGTAGTATATATCCAGTGCATGACGTGTGGTCTAAACCCCCAACTTTTGCCAATGGCTCTCTCGCAGATGTATAAGGCAAGAGTTGCCATTCTTGTCCTTTCCAAAATGTTGGATTTGAAGTTTAATTTCCTGTCCAGCAAAACATCCGGGTATGTTGCGCTTTCTGTAGATGGAACATTCTCTCCTCCCAATGGGACAGGTGCCACTGTAGGTAAGTTGTATCTCCTGCTGAAAAGAACTACTTCTGTTTTGCACGGATTTATGCCTATACCACTTTTGGTAGCACACTTCGCTGTTGCATGTAGAGCTTAGAGTGGTGGGAAACTTTCCCCTAACTGCGGTTGCCACGTCATCAGCATACGCTACCACTTATACACCTTTTTCTTCCAGAGACAATAAAATATTGTTAGTGAATATATTCCAAAGTAGAGAACATAGTATACCTCCTTGAGGTGTTCCTCTGCTGACCCATCTTTTTAGATCCACAGATCCCAAGCCTTACCTTACTATCGATTGGCTGGGTCAGCCGGGCAGGCGGAATAGAATTTGAACCCCCCGCGAAAAAAGGGTACTGTATTTGTTGATATCCTCGCCCTTACCCACATTTTCAAAAACCCCAAATCTTGGATATGGGTGCACCGATTGAGGCGTAATTGTGTTTGCCACCATATGGTACCCCAAAAACACGAAATTGGTTGAACATTTTAGGGTCACATAACCTTGGGGGACGCCCCATCCATAAACCCCCCATTGACCGATTGGGACAATAATGGAATCAAATGAAAGTTATTTCAGAGTAGAGTACAAATTTGATATACAAATTTCACCCAAAGTGTTCAAGGGGGTCCCCCAACCCCTAAACTCCCCCACCCCCAACAGGACACGTTTACCGCTTTGGGCAATATGGGTATCAAATGAAAGATATTTAAAAGTAGAGTACAAATCTGACATAAAAGTTTATTCCTTGGTGTCTGAGGGGCTCCCACACCCCAAAACCCATCAACAGAACACATTTACCGATGGGGACTTTATGGATATCAAATGAAACGTATTTGGAAGTTGAGTACACATTCATTATAAGAAGTTGTTCCAAGCTCTACGGAGCCTCAACAACATTAAAAAAACCTCCTCAATTGGTATGAAATGAAATCGATTTTCAAACAGCCGTTTTATGGTGTAGCGAAGCTCACCGGCCAGCTAGTAGCTTCCATATAAACCGTTCTCGGACCTTGACTACTTGAGTCGCTAGAGGGCGTAATTCTTACCCGATTTGGCTGAAATTGTGCACTACGACTACTGCTTTGGTATCCAAAGTAATACCTCAACTAAGCTTAAGCTCATAGCTTCTACAAAATTTCATTGACATTTCTTTATGATTACTCCATTCACGGTCCACTGTGTTTAAATTCGAATTGTTGTTAAAATAGGTCCTAGTTGGAAAGCTTGGCCCTACATGTCTGTTTGTGTGTGCTTTTGTAATGGCATTGAGCATAGAAATCCTTTTGTTTTTTCTTCTGCTTGTGCTTCTCTTCCTGTGACATGTTGTCGTTCGTTGTTGCTATGTACACTGCTACTACGGTAACTATTGCGCTAAGCTTTGGTCTTTTGTCGTAGATTATTTTTAGACAATAGCGTCAAAATGAAAACGGATGAGACAATGAATTATACGCGCTTAGCAATTTATGAAGTAAACGATTTGCAGCAGCCATATCCCCCCAACCATAAACAGAGATATAAACCCTGCCCACACCCACCACATAGATAGCGGCATATTTGTATTCATTTGAAGCAAATGGGTTCCCAGGACGATAAAAATTCCCCTATTACTAAACTACTGCTTAAACAATTTACCACGGAATTCGTGTCCGCTATCCCTTTCCACACTAAGATCATACAAACGATTTTTGTCGTTTGCCCCCTTGTAAAGAAGAAGAGTTCAAAGTATGATTTAATGCTTTTGTTCATCCATTGTCAGGGGTAACTTTTCCCATTTGCTGGGATTCTTTTGTCGCATGGAGTCAATAGTTGTAGCCTGGTCATTGCTTAGTAATTAGCCACAGATAATTATGGGAAACGAATTAAAGCAATTAGTCGAGATTCCAGTATCGATTGCCTCAAAGTAAACTTCACAAAAGAATTGAGATATCAATCTCTGTTGACTGGGGAAACCTTTAATAAGACATCAAATATAAGGTGTGGTAATATTAAAGCATTAATAAATTAGCATAATTTTATTATGAAAGTTGATTAACTAGGTACTGTAGAATTAAGAAAGAGAAGGGGAGTAGGCATAAAGAAGCTTGATTTTAGGGTTGGAAAAACAGTATAAATCAAAAGCAAAAATGAAATAGAACAAGTAAAAAGGCGTTAAGTTCGGCCGGGCCGATCTTTGGATACCCACCACCTCGGCTATATATGTAAACCACATTTCGTCCAGATCCGGTGAAAAATGCATACCTTTTGCCCCATAGCAGTTATATCGAAATATGTTCCCATTTGGACCAAATACTAATGACTACAATTCGTTTATCAATTGTGTATAACAAAATATTGGTATTTTTAGTAGCTATATCTAAAAATAAACCGATCTGAACCATAAACGACATGGATGTTGACAAGCCTAACATGAGACACTGTATCACATTTAAGTGAAATCGGTTAATAAATGCGTCATTTATGGGGCCAAGACTGAAAATCGAGATAACGGTCCATATGTCAGCTGTATCCAAATCAAGACCAATTTGGGCCAAGTTGCAAAAAAATGTCCAAGAGTCTAACACAACTAACTGTCCCAAATTTCGGCGACATCGGACTATAAATGCGCCTTTTATGGCCCCAAAACCTTAAATCGAGAGATCGGTTTATATGGTAGCTAAATCCAAATCTGGACCGAACTGAGCCATAGTGCAGAAGTATGTCGAGGGGCTTAACTTACTCACTGTCCCAAATTTCGGCGACATCGGACAATAAATGTCGAGAGATCGGTCTATATGACAGCTATATCCAAATCTGAACCGATCTGTGCCAAATTGCAGAAGTATATCGAGGAGCCTGACCTAACTCACTGTCCCGAATTTCGGCGACATCGGACAATAAATGCGACTTTTATGGCCCCAAAACCTTAAATCGATGGATCGATCTATATGACAACTATATCCAACCTGGACCGATCTAGGCCAAATTGCAGAAATATGTCAAGGGACTCAACTTAACTCACTGTCCCAAATTTCGGCGACATCGGACAATAAATGCGCCTTTTATGGGCCCAAAACCTAAAATCGGGAGATCGGTCAATACGGCAGCTATATCCAAATCTGTACTGATTTGTGCCATATAGCAGAAATATGTCGAGGGGCTTAACCTTACTCACTGTCCCAAATTTCGGCGACATCGGACATTAAATGCGCCTGTTATGGGCGCAAGACCTTATGTCAAGAGATCGGTCTATATGACAGATATATCCAAATCTGTACCGATCTGAGCCAAATTGAAGAAGGATGTCGAGGGGCTTAACTTACTAACTGTCCCAAATTTCGGCGACATTGGACAATAAATGCGAATTTTATGGGCTCAAAACATTAAACCGAGGGATCGGTCTATATGTCAGCTATATCCAAATCTGGACCGATTTTGGCCCAATTTTAGAAGGATGACGAAGGGCACAATGCAACTCGCTGTTCAAAATTTCAGCAAAATCGGATAATAAATGTGGCTTTTGTGGGCCTAAAACGGCGGTTCGGTCTATATGGCAGCTATATCCAAATCTAAACCGATATGGGCTAAATTAACGAAGGATGTCGAAGGGCCTAACACTCACAGACGCATTTAGCAAAATCGGATAGTAAATGTGGCTTTTATGGGCCTAGGACCCTAAATCGGCGGATCGTTCTATATGGGGTTATATCCAGATATAGTCCGATATAGCCCATCTTCGAGCATAACCTGCTTATGGACAAAAAAAGAATCTGTGCAAAGTTTCAGCTCAATATCGCTATTTTTGAAGACTGTAGCGTGATTTCAACAGACAGACTAACGGACATGGCTAGATCGTCTTAGATTTTTACGCTGATCAAGAATATATATACTTTATAGGGTCGGAAATGGTTATTTCGATGTGTTGCAAACGGAATGACAAAATGAAAATACCCCTATCCTTCGGTGGTGGGTATAAAAACGGGTTAAGTGCGGCAGAGCCGAATCTTTGGAAGCCACCATTATGGATTCTGCTAAAATATGGGAGCTTTATCTGCTTATAGACCGACATGGATCGTAGTTGGTGCAGTTGTTGAGAGTCATAACAGAACACAATATGTGCAAAATTTCAGCCAAATCGGATGAAAATCATGGCTTGTAAGGGCTCAAAAAATCAAATCGGGAGATCGGTTTATATGGGAGCTATATTATGTTCTTGACCGATTTGGACCGTACTTGGCACAGTTGTTGGAAGTCATAACAGAGCACTATGTGCAAAATTTCAGACAAAAATTGAGGCTTCCAGAAGCTCAAGAAGTCAAATCGGGAGATCAGTTTATATGGGAGCCATATCAGGTTATACACAGATTTGGAATCTACTTGGCTCAGTTGTTGAGAGTCATAACGGAACATAACATTTCAGCCAAATCGGACAAGTTCGGTTTATATGAGAGCTATATCTGGTTATAGACCGATTTAGACCGAACTTGGCACAGTGATAGCAGAACACCACATGCAAAATTTCAGCCAAATCGAACAAAAATTGTAGCTTTCAGGGGCTCAAGAAGTCAAATGTGAAGATCGGTTTATATAGGAGCTTTATCCAAATCTGATCCGATATGTCCCATTTGCAATCCCCAACCACCTACATCAATATTATGTATTTGTGCAGAATTTCAAGCGGGTAGCCTTACGCATTCGACCGCTATCGTGATTTCGACAGACGGACGGACATGGCTAGTTCGACTCAGAATGTTGAGACGGTCAATCATATATATACTTTATGGGGTCCTAGATCAAAATTTCGATGCCTTGCAAACGGAGTGACCTACACCAATAACAAGTCTTTGTGCAAAATAACTTTACTCCTTCGATAGTTGGCGTGCTTTCGACAGACAGACGGGCGGACAGACGGACGGACATGGCTGGTTCGACTTAAATATCATGACGATCAAGAATATATATACTTTATGGGGTCTTGGACGAATATTTCGAGGAGTTACAAACAGAATGACGAAATTAGTATACCCCCAACCTATGGTGCAGGGTATAAAAAGATTCAACATCAAACAAGTATAATTTCTTTAACTCCAATTTACAGAACAAACTTTTTATTTAATTTTTTTTTTAATAGAAATCCGCTTTAATTATTTTTCCAATAAAATTATCTACTTCTTTTGGGCTCTCGTTTGGGATAGCATTCAATTCACGTCTTTTACGGACATTAAAGTCACGTCCGTCTATCCACATGTCTGGGCGGCTGATGTGTCCGATATCACTCATAGCCAAAGAACAAATTTGAATTTAATGACTTGTGTGCTTGTGCATGGGTACAACCATAGGTAGGCCTACACTCATAACTTAGAGCAACACATTTAACATACATACACACATGCATGTTGTATACCTAGTAGGTTAATAACTTTCTTGTAGTTCATACAAACATAATGTGAACATTAAATGAACATTGTGTTGTTTTAATATTGAAATGAAACATTAATCACTTAATTTATAAGCAGCGGTAGAGATTTCAGACAGACAGACATTCAACCAATTAAAATGGTAATCAGAATTTATGTATTCACACTGTTGTTATAATTAGATAACGGTATAATGACCTTTGTTAAGCACAGATACTTTTATTATGTGGGGTTATTTCACACATGGTTTTTCTAATGGGATAGTAACCAATGTCTATTAACTGGCTTAACGCTATTTCTATGATTTCTGTATCGTATATGTTTTTCCTCAACTGCATTTCGAAGTACCTTATGGTACTCATCTTAAATTTGTTGTGTTACCAGCGTGAATGCAAAGAACAAATTTGTTTCAAATCTTAAATATTTTATAAAGCAATCATATTTTATAACTGACAGTTGTATGCAATTCTCAAATTTAAATAAAAATGTTCTTCCTTACTGCCTTTTTGGGGCAATGTTAAAAAATCTATTTAAAAATACACTAGTCAACAAACAAGTAAAAGCGCGTTAAGTTCGGCAGGGTAGAATCTCCATATTCCCCACCATGGATGGCATGTAACAACGTTTCTGGATGAGTTTTTATAACCTACACCACCACTGTGGTACAGGGTATTATAAATTTGTGCATTTGTTTGCAACACTAAGAAGGATAAGAATGCCGACCGGCTTAGAATCACTTCCTGATTCGATTTTGCCATGTCCGTCTGCTGTCTGTCTGTCCATGTATTCTAGTGATCAAGGTACAGGTCGCATTTTTTGTCTGATTGTCTTGAAATTTTGCACATATCACTTCTTTGGCCCAAGGACAAACGTTATTGATTTTCAGATTTAGATATAGCTCCCATATATATCTTTCATCCGATATGGTCTTTTAAGGCTGTAGAAGCTACAAGTTTGGTGCGATCTTTACAAAATTTGGCACGGAGTGTTTTATTTAAAGTCAACATATGTGTTCAAAATTTTATAAAAATCGGTCTAGATTTAGATATAGCTCCCATACGAAATGGACTTTTAAGGCTGTAGAAGCCACAATTTTAGTCCAATCTTTAAAAGATTTTGCGCTAGGTGTTTTACTTGACGTCATAATGTATGTAAGGAATTTCATGAAAATCGGTCCAGGTTTAGATATAGCTCCCATATATATCCTTCATCCGATATGGCCTTTTAAGGCTGTAGAAGTCACAATTTTTCTCCGATCTTTAAAAAATTTGGCATGGGGTGTTTTATTCCACATCTACATGTGTGTGCAAAATGTCATTAAAATCGATCCAGATTTAGATAAAGCCCTCATATATATCTTTCCTCCGATATGGAGTTTTAGGCCTGTAGAAGCTACAATTTTGGTCCGATCTTAAACAAATTTAGTACGAGGTGTTGTGTTTGATGTTGCCACATGTGTGCAAAATTACGTCAAAATTGGTTCATATTTAGATATAGCTCCCATATATATCTTTCATCAGATATGGAATTTTCAGGCTGTAGAAACCACAGTTTTAGTCCGATCTTTACAAAATTTTACATGGGTTGTTTTATTGGACGTCTACATATGTGAGCAAAAATTCATAAAAATCGGCTCAGATTTAGATATAGCTCCCATATATATATACTTCACCCGTGATTTAAGGCTGTAGAAGCCACAATTTTAGTCCAATCTTAACAAGATTTAGCACTAGGTGTTTAATTTGACGTCCCAATACGTAGAGATAAGCTTTATATATTAAAAGTAGCTCGTATACTAGGTGGTGTAGGGTATTATATAGTCGGTCTCGCCCTACTTTTGCCTTTCAAATACAATATCAAATACTTAGGTGTGATGTTGGACAGGAAACTGAATTGAAAGTGTCACATTCAGGAGCGTACTGAGAAGGCTCAAAGATGTTGGGCACTATGTAGATGGGCCGTAGGCTCGAAATGGGGCCTGAGTCCGAGGATAGTCCACTGGCTCTACAGGAGCATGATTAAACCAATATTTACTTACACCTCAGTAGTTTGGTGGACTGCTATGGAGAAAAAGTGTAACATAAGGACCATACAACAGGTTCAGAGATCATGTTGTCTTGGCATAGTCGGAGCAATGAAGATCACACCCACTAGGGCACTGGAGACTATTCTAGATATCCGACCGATTGAAATACAGATTAAGTTTGAGGCAGCCACTGCAGCTATGAGACTTAAGGCAGCTTATACCAGCACGGTATAATCGAATCTCTTCCCTGAAAGGAAGGGAAGAGGTGTCCGATCGGATACCTGAGATGAACCTTGAAGTCGAGTGCGAGGCACTGCTGCCATCGGCAGAATCTTGGATTGACGGAATCCTAGTATTCCCATCTGGAAGATTATGTTACTCGGATGGATGAAAGCTAGAGGACAGAGTGGGTCTGGGGGTCTACATTGAGAACCCAGAGGCTGAGATCTGTCTTAGACTACCTGCCGGATCTCCTGCAGGCGGAGATCCGGGCGATGACGGAATGCGTGAAGTGGTGTGGTGCTAACGCGAGGACGTCGAGTGTGAACATCTTTACTACCAGTAAAATTGCTATAAGGGCAATAACAACCAGAACGGTAAGGTCACAGCCTTTCGGGTCAACGCTGTCCGAGTTAAGGGTGAGGGCGACGACATGCGCATGCAACATTGTGGAACAGCGATACTGTCAGTAGGACAGCGAAAATGCTATGGGGGGATCCAGATCCTAGAAAGACGAGGCTATTACTGAAAGGAAGTAAAAGGAGGTCAGTATAGCTATTGGTATCAAAACGGGACACATAGGACATAAGTGAGCTTAAGTAAAATTGGTGCGGCAAGTGGTAGCATGTGTGGAGAAAATGATGATACATTGGAGCATTTCCTTTGTCATTGCCCGGCTTTCGCATCTTACAGACACCAACACTTAGGTGGGCACACAATACCAGACATGAACCAATTTAGGGGAGTAGTATTGAAAACAATAAAGGATTTTGTAAGTAGCACCGAATTCCTATCTTAATTTTTTTTTTTTTATACCCTCCACCATAGGATGGGGTTGTACTTATTTCGTCATTCTGTTTGTAACTCCTCGAAATATTCGACTAAGACCCCATAATATTCTTGTTCGTCATGACATTTTAAGTCGATTTAGCCCTGTCCGTCCGTTTGTCCGTCCGTCTGTCCGTCCGTCTGTCCGCGAAAGCACGCTAACTTTCGAAGGAGTACAGCTAGCCGCTTAAAATTTTGCACAATTACTTCTTATTTGTGAAGGTCGGTAAATGTGCTATACCGGTCTATGTTTTGGTATAGCTGCCATATAAATCGATCTTAGGTCTTGACTTCTTGAGCCCCTAGAGGACATAATCATTATCTGATGTGGCTAAAATTTTGCACGAGGTGTTTTATTATAACTTCCAACAACTGTGCAGAGTATGGTTGAAATCGGTCCATAACCTGATATAGCTGCCATATAAATCGATCTCGGGTCTGGACTTCTTGAGCCCCTAGAGGGCACAATTCTTATCTGATGTGGCTACAATTTTTCACGAGGTGTTTTATTATGACTTTCAATAACAGTGCCATTTAAACCGATCTGGGATCATGACTTCTTGAGCCTCCAGAGGGCGTAATTATTATCCGATTTGGCAGAAATTAAATACAACGGCTTCTCCCATGATCTTCAACAAAAGCGTCAAATATGGTCCAAATCAGTCCATAGCCTGATATAGCTTCCATACAAACCGATCTCTCTATATAACTTCTTGAGACCCTAAAGGGCGCAATTCTTACTCGAATTAGCTGAAATTTTACACAATGGCTATGGTCTCTAACATTCAGTTCAGACCGGACCATAACTTGACATAGCTCGAATATTATAGCAATTATTTTATTTTGTCCTTTGTTTTCCTAAAAAGAGATATCGGGAAAAGAACTCGATAAATGCGATCTATGGTGGAGGCTATTTAAGATTCGGCCCGGCCGAACTTAACACACTTTTACTTGCCAGAGGTTATTTTATAGTTTTTGGAGTGCACAACAAGCCGATTACTGGCTTAGGTTAATGTCAATAGTGGCATGAGGCGGATTATTATCTGTACCCTTTTTTCCAATCTAACCTTCGTAGCGCAGAGGTTAGCATGTCCGCCTAGGTTCGAATCCTGGCGAGACCATCAGAAAAAAATTCAGCGGTGGTTTTCCCCTTTTTAATGCTGGCAACATTTGTGAGGTACTATGCCATGTAAAACTTCTCTCCAAAGAGGTGTCGCACGGAGGCACGCCGTTCGGACTCGGCTATAAAAAGGAGGCCCCTTATCATTGAGCTTAAACTTGAATCGGACTGCACTCATTGATATGTGAGAAGTTTGCCCCCGTTCTGTAGTGGAATGTTTATGGGCAAAATTTGCAATTTGTAACCTACGTTGCTCAATCAGTAAAGTCGCTACATGACTAGTTTTGCCGAAAAACTGGCGAGCATTTTCTTTTCCACTGACAACTTTCGTTGGATTTGGCTCACCTTCGAAGATCCACGATTCACCACCTGTGACGATCTTATATACTGAGTTTGAAGCACCGCAATCGTATTTTGTCAACATTTCTTCGCACTGATTGATGCGAAAAGGGGTCTTTTCGTTCAAGACCTAAACCAGTGGCGCAACAAGCTTAAGCTCAATACCCACTTTTGAACGTCTATAGCATGATTGAAATTGATTCAGAATGGATTTGTAACGATTCAATGTTTTGAAAAAGAAATCAGCAGACAGTGTTTGCTGATATCATCGGACTTACTGCCCTGAGTATAGTTGTGTAATAACCGCTCAATTGATGGGTAATAGATGTGTGATCAAAAACCTACTGCAGAGAGAGCATTAGTTCCAAGCCATAACTGGCTTATATAGAGTGGAATATGAACTTTTTTCGATTTTCGTTGTCTAGTGTAGTAGATATCCCAAAAGGTTTAACAAAGATGCGTATTATAATCAATCGCTTTTTAAGTATTCCCCTCTGGGAACAATTATATTTTTTTTATTGATTATGGGGAATCATTCAGTTTTATTGAAATGCTTCACACGTAGCTGTGGAAACACGTTAGTTATGCCGGAATTTATTCAGTTAATGCTCGGATCGTAGTCGTTGGTATATGGACAGACAGGCGGACATGAGCACATACATTGTCACATACATGAATATTTATAAATGGCTATATATAACCGTTGTCAATATGTTTTATAAATATTAAACATATACCGAAATGGTGGGAGAGGGTAGGTCTACTACCACTGAGTACTTTAGCAGTTACTCTTCGCTCAATCAGTTACTGCGGCATACATATTTAAGGGAGGGGATTTAATTTATGCCGTTTGATGTTCGATAATGAAACGAGTATAAAATTACGCCTAATGTATGAGGGAGAATTGGCGGCAGGAGGCCAATACAAAATTATAGGCCAACATTTTCAACGCGATTTTTAAATATTTCCACGTATGGTATGGGATACTCACTTTTTGGGCAACTCGTTTAAAAAATATTTCCGTTTTTGATTTAAGTTCCCCATTATTAAAAACAAAAAACCAGTCGCTCTGTTGTTAATAACTTTTGACATAGATTTGCGAAATAATTCCTAGACAATATAACCGGCTTAGACGACTTAAATTTATCTTCAAGTTCTAACTCTTAGGTAATTTGGCCTAAGAAGTAGGATGGGCCACAATGACTTGAAGTTGGCATAGATTTACAACAACTTAATCTCGGCATTTAAAATTTATCGTTGTTTACATTCGTTTTTATGGCAAAGTATCAATTATGTAAGCTGTTTCCGTGCTAAACAAGAATCTATTCGGTCCATTTAACCTATCTCCAAGTGGCAGTCCAGTTTTAATGAAGTCATTAGACCTGTTTAACGGTCGGCAGAATATGCCTGCTTAAGATAGATTTCTTTTTTCCTTTCTCACCATTTAACACCACCAAACACAGTCTAACCATTGGGTGGTAATAAAATAAGGTACTAATTTTCGAACATTGGTGAATGTTGACAAACAAATGATGCGGAAACACTTTGATTTCTGGTTTTGGATAGCTGAGATTGGTTTGTTTTGTTTATGTCAATTTTTTTTTTAAGCACGTAAATCGGGAGTGAGTCAGAAATATCAAATCTGAGCTGTTATAGATATGAATAAGGAAGAAGCTTATAGTTTACCAAAAGAAAAAAATCATTGATAGGGTAAACAAACAAAAAAAAGGTAAAACAAGTTAATAGGAGCTAACTTTGGTCGGGCCGGCCCTTGGTTTGGATACACACATGAACTCAGTTTTATCTATTGTACATTATTTTGAAGAAATCATAGTGGCTAAAGTTAAAGGTTCTCAGGATGTCAAATCGAGGAATCGTTTTATGCGGGGGCTATATCTATATAAATACTTACTTGGGAGATATTAGGTAAGGTTAGGTTGAAAAGATGGTGCTGATATTAATTCGCCCCATTCCACTATGGACATACACCTAAGCCACTAATCGGCTTGTTGTGCACTGCCCTTAGCAGCTTTATCGCCCTTATGCCCCACAGTAGCTTTATCGAAATATGTTCCGATTTGGGACAAATACTAATAACTACAAGTCATTGTTCAATTGTGTATAAGATAATCTTGATCCTTTTAATAGCTAAATCTAAAAATAAACCGATCTGAACCATATACGACACGGATGTCGAAAAGCCTAATATAACTTACTGTGTCAAATTACAGTGTAAAATCGATATATCGATCTATATGGCAGCTATATTCAAATCTGGACCGATTTAGGCCAACTTTCAGAAAAATGTCGAAGAGCCTTACACAAGTCACTGTCCTAAATTTTGGAGAAATCGGACAATAAATGCGCCCTTTATGGCCCCAAAACCTTAAATCGAGAGATCGGTCTATATGGCAGCTATATCAAAATCTGGACCGATCTGTGCCATATCGCAGAAGTATGTCGACGGCTTTAACTTTAATCACTGTCCCAAATTTCGGCGTCATAGGACAATAAATGCACCTTTTATGAATCAAAAACCTTAAATCGAGAGATCGGTTTATATGGCAGCTATATCCAAATCTAGACCGATCTGTGCCATATCGCAGAAGTATGTCGAGGGCTTTAGCTTAACTTACGGTCCAAAATTTCGGCGACATCGGACAATAAATTCGCCTTTTATGGCCCTAAAATCTTAAATCGAGGGATAGGTCTATATGACAGCTATATCCAAATCCGACCGATCTTGGCCAAATTGCAAAGATATGTCGGGTAATAAATGTGGATTTTATTGGCCTAAGACCCTAAATCGGCGGATCGCTTTATATAGCAGCTTCATGCAAATCTGGACCGATCTGGGCCAAATTAAAAAAAGATGTCGAAGGACCCATCACAACTCATTGTCCCGAATTTCGGCGAAATCGGACAATAAATGCCCCTTTTATTGGCCTAAAACCTTAAATCGATAGATCGGTCTATATGGCAGCTGCGCTTTTTATGGGCCCAAAACCTTAAATCAAGAGATCGGTCTATACGGCAGGAATATGCAAATCTAGACCGATCTGGGCCAAATTGCAAAGAGATGTCGAAGGGCCTATCGGACCTCACTGTCCCAAATTTCAGCAAAATCGGATAATAAATGTGGCTGTTATGGGCCACATCGGACAATAAATGCGCTTTTTAGGCTCAAAACCTTAAACCGAGAGATCGGTCTTTATGGCAGTTGTATCCAAACCTGGACTGATCTGGGCCAAATTGCAAAGAGATATCGCAGGGCCTAAGGCAAATTTCAGCAAAATCGAATAATAAATTTGGCTTTTATGGGGCTAAGACCCTCAATTGACGGATCGGACTATATGGCGGCTATATCAAGATATAGTCCGATATGGCACATCTTCGAACTTGACCTGCTTATGTACAAAAAGGAGTCTGTGTAAACTTTCAGCTCAATATCTCTATTTTGAGAGACTGTGGCGTGATTTCAACAGACGGACGGACGGACATGGCTAGATCGTCTTAGATTTTTACACTGATCAAGTTTATATATACTCTATAGGGTCGGAAATGGATATTTCGATGTGTTGCAAACGGATTGACAAAACGAATATACCCCCATTCTTCGGTGGTGGATATAAAAAAAGTAATCTCGAAAAAGAAAATCGTAGTTAGGAATTCCGTGGTACCTAAAAAATCCTTTATTTTTTTCTATGCCACTCCCCTAAGTTGGTTGGTGTCTGGTATAGTGTGCCGACTTAAGTGCCGGTATCTGTTAGACGTGAAAGCCGGGTAATGACAAGGGAAATTGTCCAACGTCTCGTCATCTTCCCCGCATGCCCTACACATGCTATCACTAGCCGCATCGATTTTGCAGTTCTATGTGTGCCGTCATGATACCAATAGCTATACTGACCACCTACTTACTTCCTTTCAGTAATAGCCTCGTCTTTTCATGATCTAGATCCCCTCATACGATTTTTGCCGTCCTACCGACCGTTCGCTGTTCCACAGGGCGTTTGCCGCCCATGACCTGAACTCGGACTGCGTCGATCCGAAAGGCTTCGGGTAAACCAAGTTTATTGACGGCGAGTTTTATTGAACCCTAGAAGTAGCAATTTTCATCCGATTGGCCGAATTAAGGAACAAAGACTTGTGTTATGACTTCCAACATCCATATTAAGTATGATCTAAATCGGTCTAAAAACAGATATAGCCCCCATATAAACCGGTTATCCGAATTGTTTTCATTAGCCCATAGAAATCTCAATTTTTACCCGAATTGGCTGAACTTTGGAAAAAGTAGTTGTTCCAAAGTATGATACGATTCGGTCTAAAAACAGATATAGCCTCTTTATAAACAGATCTCCGATTTGGCTTCGTGAACCTTTAGAAGCCCCTATTTTCATCCAATTTGGCCAAATTTGAAACAAAGACTTGAGTTATGACTTCCAATATCCATGCCATGTATGATACAAATCGGTCTTTAAACATATATAGCCCCATATAAACCGATACCCGGTTTTGTCCGCTTGATCCACCAGAAGCCTAATTTTCACCCTATTTGGTTGAAATTTTACCCTAAGACCTATGTTGTGACTTACACTATAAGTGCCAATTTTTCAATAAAGTGATATAGGCCCCATAAATACTGATATCCTTAGATTACTTCTTGAGACCATGGAGCCTCAATCAATTCCCGATTTAATTGCTACAAAATAATTCACTTCATGAGGGTAACAAATTCGGACCGGCCGAATTTAGCAAGTTTTTACATGTTTTCGGCTAATATGATAAAATAAATTTGGACCAAATATTTGCATAGTCAGACCGTAGCTTAAGTTTAATATTTTCTCTCATATTACCTCTCAAAACAATCTACCAAAATCTCCTCATGAAAATGTATCTATTGCTATATATTTCATTCCCTACAGCAATGCTCAACATAAGCCACTAAAACTTTAAACGTTTCTGTATTGCTTTGAAAAAGATGACAAGGACTGATCCTTTTGTTTTCAAAGCCTCAATCATAAACCACAATACTTAACGAGAAAGTTGGCCACACCCACACAGACAAAAAAAAGGTTCAAATTGGCCTTGTGGTCCGTGGCTTTATTTTATTTAACATTTTATTGTTATTTGATATCACAGATTAACCTTTGCGCAGTATTTAAGGTGTTTTTCACTTGCTTTAGCATCATTACAACATATTGGCCATAAATCTCATTCAAGTATAAATCAAGAAGCTGACCACCACCACTACCTACCATTCTTACCACAAGCCATTGCCACTAAGTCCAAGCGTGTCCTGTCTTTATTGGTTTTGGCCATAGGATTTACGATGGATGAAAAGTTGGGTTATGGAGGTAAAAATGCCTAAATTTGACATAAGTTAATTCTAGTGAATTACAAGCGATTTGATTCTAATGCGTATGTGATATTCTATGCGTAGCTAGAAAATAAATTTGTACATTGGGTCGTATTGGTTAAATACAAATGTCATATTAAAAACATATGCCATATATGGTGAAACTCTATGTGCTTCATTGGTAGGCCTGGAGACCATATGGAGGTAAAATTGGAATAAGTAAAGGTAGCAGCCCTACCACCAGGCTAGAAAATCATAGACCAATCCTTTATGACCTAGCATGATGAGGATCAGGAAATAATGAAAAAGACTACATTTGGTAAAAGGAATGTACGCGCGATGTATCAGGCAGGAAGTTTTGCTCAAGTCAGTGCTGAATGTGAAAGACTGAAAATTGATCTGTTGGGTCTCAGCGAAGTTCGATGGAAAGGAAACGGAGAAGTACGAAGTGTCCATGAAGGTCTACTGGCATATTCTGGAATGCCAAATAAAGACGATTTTCAGAATATTACCCCTATCGGGTCATAATTTGATGTAGCTGCCTTATAGACTGAGCTACCGCCCGATTTTATAGAAATTTAAACAGTGAGTTTTATTTGGCCTATCGACATAGGGAACAAGTATGGTCCAGATGGGACTGTTTTTAAATATAGTTAGCTTATAGACCAATCAGGCTACTAAGGCCCAAATCCAATTTCGATAAAATTTGTATCAGTGAGTTTTATAATGACCGTCGACATCCAAACCGAACATGGTCCAGGTCTGTGCATTTTAGGATATAGTTTTTATATACGATCTGCTGAATACATGTTTTAAGTTCATAAAAGCCCCATTTATTTCGCCATTTCGATGAAATTTGAGACAATGACTTGGTCTAGGCTTTTTAATGTCCGATCTGAACATGGTCCAGATCGGACTACATTTTTGTACAGCTGCCCGATATATCGAATTAGGCTCTTAAGCTCATGAAAAGACGTTTTTCCATATTTCGCTGAAATTTAGAACAGTGAGTTGGACTAAATTTCCCATTTAGCCGAACCAAATTTGTTCCAGATCCGACCATATTTTGCTATGGTATCCGAACCGCATATGGTCCATATCAGACCATATTTGCATATTGCTGCCAAATGGACCGACCTGTGATCATAAGCCATAGTCTTCATTTATAACCTGATTTCCCTGATCTCCCTTCTCGGGAGGCCACCGTAGCGCAGAGGTTAGCATGTCCGCCTATGACGCTGAACGCCTTAGTTCGAATACTAGCGAGAACATACGAAAAAAATTTTTTTCAGCGGTGGTTTTCCCCTCCTAATGCTGACAACATTTGTTCGGTACTATACCATGTAAAACTTCTCTCCAAACAGGTGTCGCACTGCGGCACGCCGTTCGGACTCGGCTATAAAAAAGTAGGCCCTAACAAAACACCTCATGCAAAACTTCGGCCAAATCGGATAAGAATTACGCCCTCTAGTGGCTCAAGAAGTCAATATTCAAGATCGGTTTATATGACAGTTATATCAGGTTATGGGCCAACTTCAACCACAATCAGCAAAGTTGTTGGAAGTCATAGCAAAACACCTCATGCAAAACTCAGTCAAATCGGATAAGAATCACTTCCTCGAGTGCTCAAGAAGTTAAGATTCAAGATCGGTTTATATGACAGCTATATCAGGTTATAGTCCGATTTGAACCATGCTTAGCACAGTTGTTAGAAGTTATAATGAAGCTTACTTTACTTTAATTGGCTATGACAGAATATTTGTTCCACTAGCTGAACCTAGAATAGCGTTCCAAGCGCCTCGATTTTCTGCGCTCATTCTAAAATCTCTGACACCAAGTTTCGAGGTGTCTCCCACAACTTGATCTTTCCATCGGGCTTTTGGTCTTCCCAGTTTGCGTGTACTACTGTGTTTGCCTTCAAAATATTTCTTTGCTGGAGCTTCTTCATCCATTCTGACAACATGACCTATCCGCAGCCGTTGTATTTTGGTGCGTGTAACTATGCTTTCGTCGCCATACAGCTCATACTGCTCGTGATTCATACGTCGCCTATATTCTCCATTAACGCAAATTGGTCCATATATTTTGCGAAGAATCGTTCTCTCAAATACTCCAAGTACTCCAAGTACTCCCTCATCTGCTTTAACAAGTAAACATGCTTTAGAACCTTATAACAGCACGGGTAGTATCCGTGTCTTGTATAGTGTAAGCTTCGTCTTTCGAGAGGTGGCCTTGTTTCTAAACTGCTTACTTAGTCCAAAGTAGCATCATAACGAAGCACTTCGTGCAAAATCGGATGAGAATTGCGCCCTCTAGAGGCCCATGAAGTCAAGACCCAGATCGGTTTATATGCCAGTTATATCAAAACATAGATCGATATCGCTCATTTACAATCCCAACTGACCTACACTAATAAAAAGATTTGTGCAAAATTTCAGGCGGCGAGCTTTACTGCTTCGAAAGTTATCGTGCTTTCGACAGACAGATGGACGCACTGACAGACGGACGCACGGAAAGATGGTCGGACATGGCTAAATGGACTAAAGGTGTCATGATGATCAAGAATATATATACTTTATGAGATCTTAGACAAATATTTGGAGAAGTTACAAACAGAATGACGAAATTTGTATACCCCCATGCTATGGGGAGGGTATAAAAATAAGTGAAAGCGTGCTAAGTTTGGCCGGTCGAATCTTGGCTACCCACCACCATGGATTCCGACAAAAATCTACCCTATTAACTAATTTTGTTTTTTAATTATTTTGCCCTCAAGGAGTCATATGGGATATCGATGTTTGGGGGCCTATATCACCATATTGACCGATTTGAAATAACTTGGCACTGATGTTGTAAGTCATAAGATTTTGGGTAAAATTTAAGGCAAATCAGTTGAAAATTAAGGCTTTTAAGGGCTGAGGGCTACATCTGTTTATAGACCGATTCGGCTCCTACTTGGCGTGGATATTGGAAGTCGTAACTCAAGTCATTGTTTCAAATTTAAGCCAAATCGGATGAAAATAGCAATTCGATGGGCTCAGGAAATCAAATCCGGGGATCGGTTTATGTAAATTTGCCCATGAACATACCGTTGAGGAACTGGGGCAAATATTCTCACAAATCAATGTGTGCTGTCCGAATCAATTTAAAGCTCAATGATAAGGGACCTTCCTTTTATAGGCAAGTCCAAATGGCGTGCCGCAGAGCGACACCTTTTTGGGGAGAAGTTTTTACATGGCAAAGTACCTCAGAAATGTCGTCAGCATTAGGAGGGGATACCACCGCTGAGAAATTTTATGATGTTACTGCCAGGATTAGAACCCAGGCGTTCAGCCTCATAGGCGGACATGCTTACCTCTGCGCTACGGTGGGCTCTTGGTTTATATGGGGGCTAGATTTGTTTATATACCGCTTAGTATCATGGATGTTTAAAGTCGTAGCTCAAGCCTTTGTTAGGGATTGCTTCCAAATCAGAGAAAATACTTGGCATGGATATTGGAAGCCATAACCAAATTTTAGCCAAATCTGTTTATATGGGGGCTATATCCAAATTTAAACAGATTGGGCCATATCTGTTTAAATTTGGATATAGCCCCCATATAAACAGATTTGGCTAAAATTTGGATATGGCTTCCAATATCCGTGCCAAGTATGATCCCAATCCCCAACAACCTACCTTAATAAGAAGTATCTGAGGGAAATTTCAAACGGCTAGCTTTGCGCGTTCGACCGCTATCATGATTTTGACAGACGGAAAGACATACATGGCTAGATCAACTCGGAATGTCAAGACGATCAAGAATACATGGAATACTTTATGGGGTTTTAGATCAATATTTCGATGTGTTACAAACAGAATGACTAGATTAGTATATCCCCATCCTATGGTGGTGGTTATACGAAATGATCGATCACCCTTTGGAAAAATACCGGAAATATGAATTGAATTGGACAGCAAACATATATTTTATCTTCAAAATTGTAAGAAAATCTCACATTTCAAAAAGAATTTCGATACGTTCTATGCCGGAAGTAATTTCTTCGCACACATCGCCATACAACTATTAACACATATATACATTTAGCAACAAATAAAGATACTAAGGATAACGCACTTAAGTAATACTCTGCAGGAGTCAACGGTAATGTGTGTGGAACACATAAATCTTTGGGCTTGCTTAAAATGCCACAACTTCCCCTTTGTTCGCTACAACATATGCTAGAAGGCACTCAGCCTTGTGTGCATCTGTGTGTCTGAGTGTGCTAGAAGTTATATACCCTTAGTGGTTCTCTTTTTATTTGTTATGGTCTCCATCGGACTTAGGGCAGTGTACCAGCATTAAAATCATCCGCTGGTCATTTTTGAAATGGGCCAATATCTAAATGTTGGCACTTGGACATACAACGAGAGTAAGGTAAGTAATTTAAGTAGAACTTTCATTTTTACTATGCTTTAGTTGCAAAGCACTACCGGTAGCATAAAATTAAATTAGTTTTCCCTTATTGAGTCCATATAGAGATGAAAAGACTAAGCTGGCAGAATTTGACATAAAAGTTCATAAATCTTAAAAGAGAAGATTGTTTTTATTGAAACAGAATATCCTAGAAAACTTTAACTGTAGTCATAAATAGAAGCCCTTACATCGGATAGGTCAAATCTAAACACACTTGTCATAAAAGAAGCTGCTTAATTTCGGTTGTATAAAAACACGTCGAGTGAACAGTAAAATTAGCAAATTTTGCCCATGAACATTCCACTAAAGAACAGGGGCAAACTTCTTACATATCAATGAGTGCAGTCCGATTCAAGTTTAAGCTCAATGATAAGGGGCCTCCTTTTTATAGCCGAGTCGGAGCGGCGTGCCGCAATGCGACACCTCTTTGGAGAGAAGTTTTACATGGCATAGTACCTCACAAATGTTGCCAGCATTAGGAGGGGAAACCTACCGCTGAAAATTTTTTCTGATGGTCTCGCCAGGATTCGAACCCAGGCGTTCAGCATCATAGGCGGACATGCTAACCTCTGCGCTATGGTGGGCTCCTAGTGAACAGTAAACAAATAAATGTGTGCTAAGTTCGGCCGGGCCTAATCTTATATACCCTTTACAATGGATCACCTGTTAGAGGTATATCACTCTCACTTTCGAGGACGAGGGGTGCCTGGGGGTCCACATTAAGAACCCAGGGACTGAGATCTGGAATGTAAGAAGAAGATAAACTCCTTCTCTGAGGATGACACTATCCGCATCGTCTGGGTGGCGGATCATAACGGAGTAAGGGGAAATGAAAAGGCAGACGATATGGCGATGAAGGCCAGAGGACTGCCGTCAATAAACTTGGTTAACCCAAAGCCTTTCGGGTCGAGAAGACGAGGCTATAACTGAAAGGAAGTAAGAAGGAGGTCAGTATAGCTTTTGGTATCATAACGAGACACATAGGACTACGAGCTCACTTATCTCACAATCACAGAGTTCACAATCGGTGCAGGAAGTGATAGCATGTGTAGGGCATGCGGGGAAGATGAGGAGACGTTGAAGAATTTCCTACGTCATTGCCTGGCTTTTGCGGCTAACAGAAACCGGCGGTTAGGTAGGGAAACAATACCAGACATGAACCAACTTGGGGGCGTGGCATGGAAACAATTGGGGATGTTGTAAGTAGCACGGAATTCCTAACTTAGATTTTCTTTTTCGAGGATACTTTTTATACCCACCAACATTGGATGGGGGTATAGTAATCTAGTCATTCCGTTTGTAGCACCTCGAAATATAGATCAAGGTCCCCATTAAGTATATAATTTCTTGATCTACTCGACATTTTGAGTTGATTTAGCCATGTCCGTCCGTCTGTCGAAATCACGATAGCGGTCGAATGCGTAAAGCTAGCCGTTTAATTTTTGCTCATATACTAAGTATTGATGTAGGTCGTTGCAAATAGACCATATCGGTTTAGATTTGGAGTTAGCTCCCATCTAAACTGATCTCCCGATTTGACTTCATGAGCCCCTAGAAGCCGCAATTTGGTCCGATTTGGCTAAAATTTTGCACATAGTTTTCTTTTATGACTTTAAACAACTGTGTTTAGTACAATCTAATTCGATATATAACCTGATATAGTTCCCATATAAACCGATCTCCCGATTTGACTTCTTGAGCCCCTGGAAGCCTCAATTTTCATCCGATTTGGCTGAAATTTTTCAAATAGTGTTATGTTCTGACTTCCAATAAGTGTGCCAAGTACTGTCCAAATTGGTCCATCACCTGATATAGCTCCCAAAACCAAACCAAACTCTGGATTATCCTTGCTCGATTCCTAGAAGCTTTAGTTTTTTCTGGTTTGACAGAAGTTTCGTATGTAGGTTCCCAAGATTCTGCCCGATCGAACTTAGCACGCTTTCACTTGTTATACTCTTCACCATAGGATGGGGGTATACTAATCTAGTCAATACGTTTGTAACACCCAGAAATATTCGTCGAAGACCCCATAAAGTATATATATTCTTGATCGTCATGACATTTGAAGTCGACATGGCCATGTCCGTCCGTCCGTCTGTCCGTCTGTCCGTCTGTCCGTCCTTCCGTCCGTTCGTCTGTCCGTCCATCTGTTCGTCCGTCTGTCCGTCCGTCTTTTCGTCCGTCTGTTCGTCCGTCCGTCTGTTCGTCCGTCCGTCTGTTCGTCCGTCCGTCCGTCTGTCTGTCGATAGCGCTTAAAATTTTGCACAAATACTTCTCATTAGAGTACGTCGGTTGGGATTGTAAATGGGCTAATGGGCCGAATCGGTCTATGTTTTGATATAGCTGCCATGTAAACCGATCTTGGGTTTTGATTTTTGAGTTTCTAGAGGGCGCAATTTGTATCCGATTTGGTTGAAATTTAGCTTGGCGTGCTTTGTTATAACTTCTAGCAACTGCGCTAAGTACGGTCTAAATCAGTCTGTCCGTCCGTCCGTCTGTTCGTCCGTCTGTCCGTCCGTCTATCAGTCCGTCCGTCCGTTCGTCTGTCTGTCGATAGCTCGTTAACTTCCGAAGGAAGCATGGCTCTTAAAATTTTGCACAAATACTTCTCGTTAGAGTCGGTCGGTTGGGATTGTAAATGAACTAAATCGGTCCAGGTTTTGATATAGCTGCCATATAATATAGCTGTCTTGATTTTTGAGTTTCTGGAGGGCCCAATATTTATCCGATTTGGCTGAAATTTAGATTGGCGTGTTTTGTTATTACTTCTAACAACTGCGCTAAGTACGGTCTAAATCAGTCCATAACCTGATGTAGCTACCATACAAACCTATCTCCCGATTAGACTCCTTGAGCTTCTAGAGGACGCAATTCTTATCCGATTTTGCTGAAATTTTGCACATATCATTTTGCCTATATTGCCAACAACTGTGTTAATGCCCATAAATACTTAACATAGTTGTTGGCTTCCACAATATGGTCGAAATTCTACCTTTAAAATTTAAGCTAATTTTACTTTCGATATCAAAAGGTCGGCTTTGACCGACTTTAGCCCATCCTTACTTGTTTTATAGATAACGCTGAGTTTGAATTCAAACGGTTCCTCACCTCGTATTATTCATGACCCTACTAATTAATATTAGAATAGAAGCATGTGACTCAGGGAATATTTAAATTAGACAAATTAAGTCGCTTTGCAATTTTAACTGAATAAATAATCTACTATGGAACAAACATTATAATTATAACGAATAATTCATGAGAAATGTATCTGCAAAAGCGATTCCACCATTAACAGTTTTTTATATTTTTTTTTAATTTATTAAGATCAACACCTTAGCGGTGGAAAATTTGTTACCTTCAAACGGCATAAGTAAATTGGCAAAAGTAAATTGGCGAGAGAACAGGTCAATAGTGTGATCGAATTTGAGGTTGTTCCTCGTTACTCACAGAATAAAACTGTATGTGTATACCCGTCAGCCTATAATGGGGAATACCCTAACCAAACCATCAACCTGTTTGTTTTTACCTGTGATCGGCTTAAATCCCTGCAATGAATAAACATATTTTTGACTGTCTTAACATTTTAAATCGATTGCAAATCAGCTATAATTGTCAAACTAATTATATAGTTGCCATATGAAGCGTTAATATTGGTTGACTGCTTAAAACTCTTCTATTTTTATACCCTACATCATTACTGAGGTACAGGGTATTATAACTTTGCGTTTTTGTTTGTAACATCCCGAGGATCACTTTCTGATAAGATATAGCTTTGTCCGCTCGTCATGCATTCGATTTATTTTGCAGTTGTCAGACCTATAATGCTATATGGTGTTGCGGTCTGGTGGACGGCGCTTAAAAAGTCCACCTACTGTTCAATACGCAACCGTATCCAAAGCATGGCTTGTTTGTGCATCACAGCCGCATTGTGGCTAGACAAATTGCTGTGACCACTGTCGTGAGGCTAAGGGAGCTATCTCTGATACGTACACTGTGTTATCCTTGATACAATATGCGATGTTCCAGGTAGTGCGGATTTCACCCTACCTAAACCGCTTCTTCATAAAGAGTGCTGTACCCCTTTTCCTGATAGAACCGATATCCCTGGTAATAGAAATTTTAAAGACTTCTACACGGATGGTTCCAAATTTGACGACCAGGTGGGCTTTGGGGTGTACTCTAAAGATCTAGAACTGGTCATATCGAAAAGGTTACCTGACCACTGCAGTGTGTTTCATGTGGCGATCCTTGCTATTAAAAAAGTGGTCGAGTGTCTAAGATTTAATGTCATTACTACTATTGGCATATCCTTCAAACAGCCAGGCAGCCATTAAATCTCTGGAGAACGTATTTCTGAAACAAAAACCATCTCTTAATGAGATGGCTGAACAGTTCAATATTTACCTGTACTGGGTGCCGGGCCACAGAGATATCCCAGGGAATTGTAAAGCGGACGAGCTTGCGAGGCTAGGCACTACCTGACACACTCCATGGAAACTGGAATCTATCGGTATGCCTCTAGCGAGATGTAAGCAAAGTTTTCAGGACTAGGCCCGAAGGACAACGAATGATAGATGATCACAATGAGGGGGCTGCGAGCATTCCAAAACTATGTGGCCTAATCCAGGCTTGAAGAGGTCTACCGCCTTGCTGTCACAGGCTAGAATAGACGTCTCAGTCATTGTGTCTGTCATGACAGGTCGCTGTCCAATCGGAGAACATGCTGACGGACTGAAAGTTGGCAGCAACGACTTTGGCAGAAGCACATCGAAGAAGAAGAGACTATAGAACACCTTCTGTGTGTGTGTGTGTCCCACTAGCAATCAGAAGGAGTTCCACTTTAGGTTCTCACTTCTTTGAGAACCTGTCTGATTTGGTGGATGCGAAGATTCGCAAGTTCCTAACATTTATAGCTATCTGTATGGTTAAACGGCATTAACTTGAAGGCATCTTTCTTTTTCTGTTCCTGTGGTATCACAATGGACGAGAACGTCTAAGTGAGTCTGATGGCAAACTACCACTTAAACCTAACCTAACCTATTATTTCAGGTTTGTGTGTCCTTACGGGTAAACCCTGCTGGCCAGCATCACCCGTGGATAAAATCATGTTACACCGTCCTTACTTTTTTTTTCTGTTAGCCAACACGTAGGGGATGTCCCCTATGAAAGCAGTGCATTGCTTTGGCGAGAGGAAATAAGGAATTGGATGGGGGGGAGGGGAAAGGATGTAGTGATTATTGACATTTGTCTTAAATCCTTGGATGTCAAAGTGGGTGGGAAAAACATTAGTCGATTCCACATACTAACGGTTCGGGGGAAATAAGAATTCTTTCTATAATGCATAGTGCAGTCCGCTGGCCAATCAATTACAAACGGGCGTGAGTTCCTGGAATGACTAGTATCCCTGATATACATCCTTCTTATTCCTGATGATAAGAAGACTAATATCAGACGAACACACACCATGAAAGTACCGATAGAACAGCGCCATACAACCCACATGGCGACGATGATGAAGGGAGGCAATAGAGTTGGATACCCTACTGTCCCCAATCAACACCATCGCTCTCCTCTGTACACGGTCCAGTAGCTCCGGGGATGATTTTGAAGCTCCAGCCCATACATATGAGTTGTACTACATATTCGGCCTTATGAAGGTGTTTTTGATGTTAAGAAGATCAGACGGAGTGAAGTAATTCTTACACCGTTTAGGGAAGCCTAAACACTTGAATGCTTCTTTCGACACTTCAAATACATGTTTAGCCCAACGAACATCACTTTGTATTTTCAGAAAGGTCCTGAAATTATTGCAAACCGAGCCAACGATTTAACACTTTACCCTCTATCACAGTCTTTTTTTAAAAGAAGCCTTATTTTAAAGAAAGTGAAACTAAATTTGGATCCTCTTCTATAATACCCACCACCGAAGGATGGAGGTATATTCATTTTGTCATTCCGTTTGCAACACTTCGAAATATCCATTTCCGATCCTATAAAGTATATATATTCTTGATCAGCGTAAAAATCTAAGACGATCTAGCCATGTCCGTCCGTCTGTCTGTTGAAATCACGCTACAGTCATCAAAAATAGAGATATTGGAATAAAACTTTGCACAGATTCTTTTTTTGTCCATAAGCAGGACAAGTTCGAAGATAGGCTATATTGGACTAAATCTTCAAATAGCCCCCATATAGACCGATCTGCCGATTTAGGGTCTTAGGCCCATAACCGCCACATTTATTATCCGATTTTGCTGAAATTTGGAACAATGAGTAGTATTAGGCCCTTCGACATCCTTCTTAAATTTGGCTCAGATCGGTCCAGATTTGGATATAGCTGCCATATAAACCGATCAGCCGATTAAGGGTCTTAGGCCCATAAAAGCCACATTTATTATCCGATTTTGCTGAAATTAGAAACGGTGAGTTGTGTTAGGCTCTTCAACATTCTTCCTTAATTTGGTTCAGATCGGTCCAGATTTGGATATAGCTGCCATATAGACCGATCTCTCGATTTAAGGTTTTGGACCCATTAAAGGCGCATTTATTGTGCGATTTCGCCGAAATTTGGGACAGTGAGTTAGGTTAAGCCCCTCGATATACTTCTGCAAAACGCCACAGATCGGTCCAGATTTGGATATAGCTACTATATAGACCGACCTCTAGATTTAAGGTTTTGGGCCCATTAAGGGCGCATTCATTGTCCGATGTCGCGGACAATGAATGAGTTGTTTTAGGCCCTTCGACATTCTTCTTCAATTTGGCTCTGATTGGTCCAGATTTGAATATAGCTGCCATATAGACCGATCTCTAGATTTAAGGTTTTGGGCCCATAGAGGGCGCATTTATTGTCCAATGTCGCCGAAATTGTGCTAGATCCTTCAACATCCTTTTTCAATTTGGCCCAGATCGGTCCAGATTTTGATATAGCTGCCATATTGACCGATCCGCCGACTTAGGGTCTTAGGCTCATAAAAGCCACATTTGTTATACGATTTTGCCAAAATTTGGGACAGTGAGTTGTGTTGGGCCCTTCGACATCCTTCCTTAATTTGGCCCAGATCGGTCCAGATTTGGATATAGCTACCATATAGACCGATCTCTCGATTTAAGGTTTTGGGCCCATTAAAGTCCGATGTCTCTGAAATTTCGGGACAGTGAGTTGTGTTAGGCCCTTCGACATCCTTCCTCAATTCGGCCCAGATCGGTCCAGATTTATATATAGCTACCATATAGACCGATCTCTCGATTTAAGGCTTTGGGCCCAAAAATCGCGCATTTATTGTCCGATGTCACCGAAATTTGGGACCAAGAGTTTAGTTAAGCCCCTCGACATACTTCTGCAATACGGCACAGATCGGTCCAGATTTGGATAAAGCCGATCTCTAGATTTAAATTTTTGGGCAAATGAAGGACGCATTTATTGTCCGATGTCGCCGAAATTTGGGACAGTGAGATAAGTAAAGCTTCTCAATATACTTCTGCAATACGGCACAGATCGGTCCAGATTTGGATATAGCTACCATATAGACCTATCTCTCGATTTAAAGTTTTGGCCCTATAAAAGGCGCATTTATAATCCGATTTCACTGAAATTTGACACAGTGACTTATGTTGGGCTTTTCGACATCGGTGTAGTATATGGTTCAGATCGGTATATTTTTAGATATAGCTACTAAAAAGACCAATATTTTGTTATACACAATAGAACAATGACTTGTATTTAATAGTATTAGGTCCAAATCGGAACATATTTCGATATAGCTGCTATGGGGTGTAAGGTTTGCATTTTTCACCGGATTGTGATTTACGTATATACCCGAGGTGGTGGGTATCCAAAGTTCGGCCCGGTGGAACTTAACCCCTTTCTACTTGTTCTCATATAATTTAGATTTGCAGTTCGATCTTGGATGGTTTTCTTATAAGCACTTTTTGGTCAATTCTGATAATATAGTGAATATGATGTCTGAGACATGATTAGACATCCTTTAAAAGTTCTACTGAATTAAACAACACTACACTCTTTTTCGTATACCTTACATGAATCTTACATTACATTCCCATGTAAGGCAATAAAATTCGATTATCTGAGAAAAATAAAATGAATATATATCTAAGCTTACTTTGATATCCATCAAATGATGATGTACCGTAAATTCTACTTTCTTAAATTGCATAAACAATTCGTTTATTTCTTGGCTTAGCGCTGTACAGCAGTATACATCTCTTTATGCTTTTTATGGGATTTTACACTTCTTAGCAGAGACTCATTCGCAAACAAACACACGCGTGCACCTCTCACATGTAACCACTTGGTTACATTTAAATGGAATTGTTTGGGATTTAAGACTCTGGGCGAAGCATATATCGCCTGCTCAATGCGTTTTATTTTTCTGTCTGTCCATATGATGAACCGGATGCGGATGGACATTGCCTTGTTTGTGTTAAGATATCCTTTGGACGGTAAAAATAATAAAAACTGCCAAGAGAAAAAAACAAGTATGCCATAAAAATCACAGTTACGCATCAATGTTGCGCACTTCGTTTACTTTCTTTTTTATTTTTATTTGTTCGCAAAGGAAGTAAAGAAATACAACACAGTGATTCAGTTTAAAGGAATGACAGGGCTTACAGGAGACATTTTGTATGAAAAATACAAATTAAAAAATACAAAATATTAAAACTTATTTAGCGTTTATTACCTTTAGAGCCTTAAAATTACATTTTAAGGAAAATTTCTAAAACAACCAATTTTGAAGAAATTTTTGGCTAAAAACAATCTGTTCCCAAAAGGCCAAAATTACCAAGATTTTTAATAAAATTAATCTGCCTGCAAAAACTGTTAAATTAAAATGTCAAAAAAAAAAATTCTAAAAATTTTAAATATTTTTCTTAAAATTAAAATAATTCTAAAATAAAAAAAAAACATCTTAAAATTGAAAAACAACAATTTGGAACGAATTTTTCAATATTTGTTCCATTTGTCATTATTTTCATGTTTTAAGGTCAATAAGCATAGAAGCCAATTTTTTAAAATTTGTTGGCTAAGATCAATCTGCACCCAAAGACAAAAAACAAGTAAGAGCCTACTAAGTTCGGCCGGGCCGAGTCTTATGTACCCTCCACCATGGATTGCATTTATCGAGTTCCCTGCGCGATATCATTTTTATACCCTGCAACTCTATTATGGTACAGGGTGCTATAACTTAGTGCATTTGTTTGTAACACCCAAAAGGAAGAGAGATAGACCCATTGATACCGATCGACTCAGAATCACTTTCTGATTTGATTTAGCCATGTCTGTCTGTCCGTCCGTCTGTCCGTCCGTCTGTCCGTTCGTCTGTCCATGTTAATTTGTGTACACACTACAGGTCGCAATTTTCATCCGATCGTTTTCAAATTTGGTTTGGTCATGTTTTTCGGCCTAGAGGCGAAGCCTATTAAAATTGGAAAAAATCCGTTCAGATTTGGATATAGCTTCCATATATATATTCGTCCGACTTGCAGAAATAATGCAATTAAATTGTCATTTATTGACCGATTCTCATGAAATTCGGCAGGAAGGATTTTCTTATGACTTTCAATATTACTGGTGAATTTCATAGAAGTCGGTTCAGATTTGGATATAGCTCCCATATATATGTTAGTCCGATTTGGAGAAATACAGCAAAGAAATGGTAATTTGTTGACCGATTCTCTTGACATTTGGTAGGAAGGATTTTCCTATGACTTTCAATATTACTGGTGAATTTCATAGAAGTCGGTTCAGATTTGGATATAGCTCCCATATATATGTTTGTCCGATTTGCAATAATACAGCAATAAAATGGTCATTTGTTAACCGATTTCTCGAAATTTCGCAGGAAAGATTTTCTTATGACTCTCGATATTACTGGTGAATTCCATAGAAATCGGTTAAGATTATAATATAGCTCTCATATATATATATATCGCACGATTTTCATTTTGTCATTTGTCATTTTAAACATATTTGCTTTGCTCGAAATTTGTTACAGGAATTTTAATAATCTCTCTGGATACATCCGCCGAGGTCCATCAAAATTGGGTCAGAATTAGATGTGGCGCCCTTCTTGTGTTTATAGGGTAGGTGTAGGGTACTCAATACTCTATATCGGGAGATCGGTTTATATGGCAGCTATATCCAAATATGACCCCATCTGCACAATATTCAACAAAACCGTTTAGAGGGTACTAGAACTCCTTTCGTAGGCTCATTACGTTAAAACGGGAATTCGGTCTATATGGCAGCTATAGCCAAATATGCTCCGATCTGGACGATATTCAACAATAAGGTTTAGAGGGGTACCAAAACACACTGTGACAAATTTCATCGAAATACGATGAAAAATGCTACTTTTATAGGCTCATTACACCATATCAGAAGATCGGTCTATATGGCAGCTATATCCAAATATGATTCGATCCAGACGATATTCAACAATAAGGTTTAGAGGGGTACCAGAACACACTGTGACAAATTTCATCGAATTCGGTAATAAATGGATCTTTTATGGCCCCAATAACCTATATCGCGAGAACAGGCGCTAGGTCTATAGGGCAGCTATAACCAAATATAGTCCGGTCTGATTCACAGAAATGGGTAGGAGTATACGAAAACTCACTGTACCAAATTTCATCGATATCGGAAGAAAAATTACCAATTTATTGCCTCAAGACTTGAAGTCCGGAGATTGGTCTATATAGCAGCTATATATAAGAAAAATCCGATTTTATGAGTTCAACAGGTCAGGTTAACATATAAAGAATACGAAATCGTCAAAAATTGTTTGGAATATGATGTTAAGCCTAGGATATCTGCAAAATTATAAGCACAGTTGTTGAAAGTCAAAACGAAACGCCTCATGCTAACTTCAAATATCGGTTAATATGGCATCTATATCAGAATATGGACCGATTTAAACCATTCTTAGCGCAGAAGATGGAAGTAATAACAAAATATTTCGTGCAAAATTCCAGAAAAGTTGGATAAGAATTGCGCTCTTTAGTGGCTCAAGAAGTCAAGATCTAAGATCGGTTTATATGACAGCCTGACAGGCTATAAACCGATTTGAGCCATACTTGGCGAAGTTGTTGTAAATCATAACGAAACAACTTGTATCAAATTTCAGCCAAATTGGATAAGAATTGCGTCCTCTAGTGGCTCAAGAAGTCAAAATCCCAGATCGGTTTATATGGAAGCTATATCTAAATATGAACCTATATGGCCCATTTACAATCCCAACCGACCTACACTGATCAGAAGTATTTTTGCAAAATTTCAAGCGGCTAGCTTTACTCCTTCGAAAGTTAGAGTATTTTCGATAGACGGACGAACGGACAGACGGACGGAAAGGCCGACGGACATGGCTAGATCGACTTAAAATATCATGACGATCAAGAATATATCTCTTTTATGGGGTCTTAGACGCATATTTCGAGGTGTTACAAACGGAATGATGAAATAAGTATACCCCCATCCTATGGTGGAGGGTATAATAAGGATCGAGTTTTCCAATGCCTGTCTCTTTTTGTTATTCGTTTCATCCCATTTCGGGACAATAATAAGCATCCAGTCTTAGTCTATAACCCATCAACAGATGATAAGTGTCTTTACCGTCTATGGTCACACAAATTAAAATCCTTACCAAATACATTGAGAGCTCGATTTTAAAAAGACGATTTTGAAATTTATCTTCCAGCCTGCCAATAGATCACTGTGCACCCTATCCTCCAGAAGCCCTCTCAAGGCTCGTGTGTCCAAGGCTCGGAATGCGTGCGGTGCTATTTGTGTTAAAGAACCATAACATTGGACACGTAAATCAAAGAAGCAGACGAGCTACACCAACACACATGCATTGTTTCCTAGAATGACTACTCACATAGTACCTATGTATATGGGGTACATCACACACAAACACACACTCACATGGTCATAAATACCCAAAGGACCTACACTAAGGAGAATCTATGTACGAAGTTCATTTATTATTGCCTTTAATGAGAATTTATTGAGTTTTAATTTTCATTGGGCACATTCTTGGGTGCAAACAAGAACAACGGCCCCACAGTAGATGGACGATTGTTGTGTCCTGGCCTGGCCTCCTGCTTGCCTTATTTATTTTCAAGAGAGTGCAAATTGAATGCCTGTGGCTGTGAAATTGGAACATGGAATACGTAACAAATTGTGTAAGCACTGTTTGGCGTGGTGGACAGAATTTTCGCTCAATAACTCCAGTTGGGCTGCTCACTTAAACCTTGAACTCCTTTGTAAGAGGCTTAAGCCATGAAAAATTGCCAAATGTGAAATGAATGTTTGACTTTATGCCTTATGGGGTTATTGTTCTTAGAAAATGTGAAATGAGATGACATTTACTGAATTTGTTTCAAAGTGAATCTCCACATGTGGTAGGGAGCCATAATCCCCTAAAATAGTCCAGCAATTTAGTATGAAACATAAATCTCTTATAGGCAATATTTTCTTATTTTTTTTGAGGGGGGTAACCACAGAATTGCTGAATTGGATAAAACGTTAAAGCCTTCATAAGTTATGGATAAGGAGTTCAAGAGGACGAAGTGTGCAAAATAAAAAATTAAGAATTTTTTATTGTAAAGGGGGAGTTTTTTGTTGGTTTGTCGCAGAAGTGACAACAATGTGAAGTGGCTTAAATTTGGCCGTATTTAGATAATAGACCGAACATAAATTGAAGATGTGTAATATAAATGGTGATGGCACTACATATACGATATGTTCTAGAACGATCCAATCGAATCGCGTTTGGATATATGTGCCATATTTACCGAAATCCTTATAAAAGGAATTGATTCAAAAAAACAACTAAAAAGGCATTAAGTTCGGCCGGGCCGATGGCAAAGGAAATGCTCCAACGTCTCATCATCTTCCCCGCATGCATTACACATGCTATCACTTGCCGCACCGATTTTACATAAGTGAGCTCGTAGTCCTATGTGTCCCGTTATGATACCAATAGCTATGCTGACCTCCTTCTTGCTTCCTTTCAGTAATAGCCTCGTCTTCTCACGATCTGGATCCCCCCATAGGATTTTCGCCGTCCTACCGACCGTTTCGCTGTTCCACAATGTTGCATGCGGACTGCGTCGACCGAAAGTCCTCTGCAGTTCTCTGGCCTTCACCGCCAAATAATCTGCCCTTACATTTCCCTGACTCCGTTATGGAGTCAGCCATCCTGACTCCATCCTCAGTGAAGGCATTTATCTCTTTCTTACACTGGAAGACTGTTCGTGACCTTACCGTTCTGATTGTTATTGCCCTTATGGCAATTTTACTGTCGGTGAAGATGTTCACACTCGACGTCCTCGCGTTAGCACCACACCATTTCACGCAATCCGTGATCGCCCGGATCTCCGCCTGCAGGACCGTATTATGGTCAGGCAGTCTAAAAAAAGGCCCACTCTGTCCCAGGTCCATCTGTCCCAGGCCCATCTGTCTCAGGCCCACTCTGTCCTTTGGCTGCCTCACACCTAACCTGTTTGCCAATGGGTCGGATATCTAGAATAGTCTCCAGTGTCCTGGTGGGCGTGATCCTCATCGGTCCGCCTATGCCAAGACAACATGTTTTCTGAACCTGTTGTATGGGCTTTATGTTGCACTTATTCTCCATAGCAGTCCACTAAACTACTGAGGCGTAAGTAAGTATTGGTCTAATCACGCTCCTCTAGAGCCAGTGGACTTTCCTAGGATTCAGGCCTCATTTCGAGCCTACGGCCCATCTACATAGTGCCCAACATCTGTGAGCCTTCTCAGTACGCTCCTGAATGTGACACTTCCACTTCAGTTTCCTGTCCAAGATCACACCTAAATATTTGACCTTGTGAGATATCGAAATCGTCTTATTGAGGAAACGTGGTGCGTTAAATTGGCCCACCTTCGTCTTCCTTGTGAACAGGCATATTTCAGTCTTCTCTGGGTTAACATTGAGACCTCTGGGTCTAGCCCAGTCATATGCCATATGTAAGACTCTTTCGACCATATGTGGTTCGGATATCGGGTGGCTCCATCCAACTCAATGTTCCAAATATCCGCGAAATCGGACAATGAATGCGCCTTTAACGCCCTCTAGACCCTAAGTCGGCAGATCGGTCAATGTCGGTAACTATATCGGATATCAAGTGGCCTTGTCTATCCCAAATGCAAATGCTAATTTTACCCATTAACATTCCACTACGGAACAGGGACAAACTTCTAACATATCAATGAGTGCAGTCCGATTCAAGTTTAAGCTCCTTGTCTATCCCACTGTTTTAAATTTCAGAGTTTGACTGATATATAAGGCTTTTATGTGCCTAAGTTCCTAAGTCGACAAATCGTTCCATATGGTGGATTTACCAATATATCGAGTGGCCTTGTCCAACTCACTGTTTCAAATTTCAAAAAATTGTGGTGATGTATAAGGTTTTTCTGTGTCTGGGGCCCTAAATCGGCAGACTGGTCTATATGGCAGCTATATCTAAATGTGGTTTGATGTAGACCATACATGGTTGAG
Organism: Stomoxys calcitrans; assembly: GCF_963082655.1. Lineage (NCBI taxonomy): Eukaryota > Metazoa > Arthropoda > Insecta > Diptera > Muscidae > Stomoxys > Stomoxys calcitrans. The sequence continues at coordinate 105,066,598 of NC_081555.1, read as the reverse complement.
ATATCGGGTGGCTCAATCCAACTCACTGCTGATAAATTCTCTTTTTATGAGCTCACATCATAACATCGGTCTATGTGGCAGCTTTATCTAAATATGATGCGATTTGTCCCTTTAAAAAACTTAAGTTTAGAGAAATACGGATCTGTGCAAAATTTCAGCTTAATTCCTCAATTTTTGAAGGCTGCAGAGGGATTACAATAGGCGAACACACAGACGGATAGGCACACAAATTGCAAATTTTCCAAATTTTGCCCATGAATATTCCCCTAAGGAATAGAGGCAAACTTCTCACATATCAAGGAGTACAGTCCGATTCAAGTTATAGCACAATGATAATGGGCCTCCTTTTTATAGCCGAGTCCCAACGGCGTGCCGCTCTGCGACTCCTCTTGGAGAGAAGTTTTACATGGAATAGTATCTCCCAAATGTTGCTAGCATTAGGAGGGAAAACTACCGCTGAGCATTTTTATACCCTGCACCATAGGATAGGGGTATACTAATTTCGTCATTCTGTTCGTTACAACTCGAAATATGCGTCTAAGACCCCATAAAGTATGCATATTCTTGATCGTCTTGCCATTTTAAGGCGATCTAGCCATGTCCGTCCGTCCGTCTGTCTGTCGTAAGCACGCTAACTTTCGAAGGAGTAAAGCTAGCCTCATGAAATTTTGAAAAAATACTTTTTATTAGTGTAGCTCAGTTGGTATTGAAAATGGGCCAAATTGGTCCATGTTTTGATATAGCTGCCACATAAACCGATCTTGGGTCTTGACTTCTTGAGCCTCTAGAGGCCGCAATTCTTATCCGATTTTATTGAAATTTTGCATGAGGTGTTTTGGTACCACTTTCAACAACTACGCTAAGTATGGTTTCCATTGGTCCATGTTTTGATATAGCTGCCATATAAACCGATCTTGGGTCTTGACTTCTTGAGCCTCTAGATGGGGCCATTCTCGTCCGATTTAACTGAAATTTTGCACGTAGTGTTTTGGTAGTACTTCCAACAACTGTACCAAGTTTGGTTCAAATCGGTCCATAACCTCATATAGATGTCATATAAACCGATCTTGAGTTTTGACTTCTTGAGCCTCTAGAGGGCGCAAGTCTTATCCGATTGGAATGAAATTTTGCACGAAGTATTTTGTTATGATATCCAACAACTGTGCGGAGTATGGTTCAAATCGGTTCATAGCCTGATATAGCTGCCATATAAACAGATCTGGGATCTTGACTTCTTGAGCCTCTAGAGGTCGCAATTATTGTCCGATTTGCCTGAAATTTTGTACGACGGATACTCTCATGACCATCAACATGACGTGTTGATTATGGTCTGAATCGGTCTATAGCCCTGTACAGCTCCCATATAAATCGATCTCTCTATTTTACTTCTTGAACCCCCAAAGGTCCCAATTCTTATTTGAAATGGCTGACATTTTACACAGGTCTCCAACATATAATTTGATTGTGGTCCAAACCGGACCATATCTCGATATCGCTCTAATAGCAGAGCAAATCTTTTCTTATATCCTATTTTGCCTAAGAAGAGATGCCGGGAAAAGAACTCGACAAATGCGATTCATGGTGACGGGTATATAAGATTCGGCCCGGCCGAACTTAGCACGCTCTTACTTGTTTCTGATGGTCTCGCCAGGATTCGAACGCAGTCGTTCAGCGTCATAGGCGGACATGCTAACCCCTGCGCTACGGTGGCCTCCGAATAGGCACACAGACATCGTTAAATCGTTTTGGTATATTGCTATGATCTGATATATATATAGTGTTTGTAGGGCCGGAAATTGATATTCCGATGTGATGCAAACAGAATGACTCAATAAATATACCCCCTATCCTATGGTGGTGGGCATAAAAAAACGAGTTCACTTGCGCTTGTCACTTTCCTTAGTAAATATATCTAGAATGAGATATTTCTCATTCAGTTCCCTTTTATTTCATTTCATCAACATTTCTGTTGCCATGGTAGTTTTCTTTCGAACGTTGCGTTACTATGGTTTGTTACTAACGAATTCATCCCTAAAACTCATTAATATTCACATCATTTCTCCAATTGTCTGCCCACTCAATCAATTCAAAGCCAGCAAATTTTCTTATTTTGATTTGAATGAATGTATTTAATAAAATTTTCGAAACAATATCGTATATACACAGTTCTTCATTAAGGCAAATAAAAATTATTCACTTCGATTAGGTACGCAGGTCGTGATTATATCCAACAAAAATCTTATCACACTAAATGTCGTTAAACTTAAGGAAGAAAAATTTAGTTTTTTATTTCTATTCTTTTTTGGTTGTGGCTGCGTCATCGTCGACATCGGCCTCTGTGGTTGCTGCGGGAGTGGCTGCTGGCGGCGGTGCTCCCAGGTAAATCTGTTTGCGTATAACAATGGGTGGCCGCAATTGACCCACTAAGCCTTGAACTTGACTCTTGACACCGCCCAAAGCGCCTTGCAGCGAATTCAAAGCATTTTGCTTCAGGGCTGTCTTTTGCTGCACCAAGGCTCCCACTAAAGCCTGTATCTGCTGTAGTTTACTGGCCAAGGCAGACTGTACACCCTGCAGCAGGGCACTGGGATCTAGGGCAGGAGCTGCGGCTGTACTAGAAGCAGGAGCTGAACCTAAGGATAAGGGAAAAAATTCACTAAATCGTATCCACAACGGGGAAGAATCTTTCATTGGACAGCGCACCTGTATTTATAGAAATCACTTTAAAGGCTTCTGTTTCATGATGCACCAAAGCCAATGCCACACTCAATATTAACACAAATTTCAACATTTTCTTATTATTTTTTTTATTGCTTTTCTATTAAATTCTGATTTTCTAAAAAAAATCTTTGAAATTTGTTAAACGATATTGAGATTTTTTTTTTGACCGCTTACAACCACCGCTTCGCTTAGACGACACGACAATACTCAATCAATTTATCAGCTTAAAACCTGGTTTAAAGCATTCAAATGCCCAGAATTTCCCCCTTTCCACAATGGCCCGAGCCCCTTTTAAATAATTCTTTGCATAAAAATCAGATTGCTAATGCTCGGATGTTCTTTTTTGCTGTTCTTCTTGTTGTTGTTTGTGTGTGTATCTCTCCGCTAGAGACAAAGAACGATTCATACAAAGAATTAAAAACTATTATGAAAACATATCAGCTGCTTATCAGTTGCCCAAGTTGAATCGCTTTATGGGAATAATCGCCAGGGTATATGTAAATTGTGCGCACGCGTCGTGTCCACTGCGTTTGTAGATGAACGATCATAAATGAGTGGTCATAAAGGGCACTGTGGTTATAGGCTGCTAAATATCTGTTTTAAGAATGATTTATTACTTGAACTTGACTGGCACTAAGCTAAATATCATTATGTTAAGGAAAGACAAAAGACGGGCAGAGCCGACTATATAATACCGAGTCTACGTACAATTTTTAATACATGGAACCTATGTCCAAGTCTTGTCAGACTTTAATTTTGTTTGTTTCCCTTTCGAGACAAGCTCTATGATCGGAGATTTTCCTTGCAAATGGAAAGGGATCGCAACACACACCAACCACTGTGGGACGCGTTTCGTCTTTGGTTAGAAGACTTTTCGACCGTATTAGGTGTTAGACTTTTTAACTTTATACCCATATTAATTTTGTATACTTACCGAAATATATAACAGCAAGATGTTCATTTTACAATAGGGCCCAAATTCTGGCTTCCGCTGTTTTAAAGGCGAATATCGGCTAAAAAATATATATCTATGCCACTTATAAATCTGGACCGTTATTGGCGAAATTATGCACACATATTGGGACGCAGTCCCAGTTAAGAGAGTTGGCGATGAATGCGCATGCAACATTGTGGAACAGCGAAACGGTCAGTACGAAGGCGAAAATCCTATGGGGGGATCCTGATTGTAGAGACGAGGCTATTACTGAAAGGAATAGCTATTGGTATCATAACGGGACACTTATGTAAAATCGGGGGAAGATGATGAGACGTTGGAGCATTTCATTTGTCATTGCTCGGCCTTCGCGTCCAACAGATACCGGCACATAGGTGGAGACACAATATCACACATGAACCAACTTAGGGGAGTGGTATTAAAAACAATTAAGGATTTTGTAAGTAGCACGGAATCCCTAACTTAAAAATTTCTTTTTAGAGGTTACTTTATAGTTTTTTAGAGCACACAACAAGCCACTTACAGGCCTAGGTGTATGTCCATAGTGGCATGGGGCGGATTAATATCTGCACCCTCTTTTCAACCTAACTTAACCTAACCTATTGGGACGTCATATTGAACACTTCATGCTAAATTTTGTAAAGATCGGATCAAAATTGTGGCCACTACAGCCTTCAAAGGGCATATCGGATGAAATATATATATATGGGAACTATATCTAAATCTAATCCGATTTTTTTTCAAAATTAATAGCGTTCGTCCTTGAGCCAAAAAAAAATTATATTGCAGAACTTTGCGGCAGTCGAACAACAAATGCAACCTGTACAGACAGACGGACATAGCTAAATCGAATCAGTAAGTGATTCTAAGCCGATCGGTAAGCTCAATGATAAGAGACCTTCTTTTTATGGCCGAGTCCGAACGTGAGTGCCGTTGTGCTACGCCTCTTTGTGGAGAATTTTTTTACATGGCTGACACACCAAATGGTGGAACAGTACCTCACAAATCTTGCCAGCATTAGGAGGGAATAACCAATGCTGAAAAATTTGTTTGATGCTCTCGTCATGATTCTAGTCCAGGCGTTAAGGTGGCCTCCAAAAAGGAAAATATACCATTACCTTACTCCAACAACGAAGGTTGACTTTTAAATTTCGGAATTTAGACCGCGTGTCATGCATTGGGTATATACTGTAGTTGTCAGACCTATTATGCTATATGGTGTTGTGGTCTGGTGGACGGCGCTACAAAAATCCACCTACTGCTCAATACTTAACCGTATCCAAAGGATGGACATTGTGGCTCTGGACATTTTGGCTACCCAAATTGCAGCGACCACTGCCGTGAGGTTGAGGGAGCTTTCTCATTGGTCATGTGGCGGCTACGGACACTGTGTTATGCTTGATACACTATCCGATGTTCCAGGCAGTGTGGATTACACCCTGCCAGAGCCGCTTTTTGATAAAAATTACTGTACCACTATTCCTGATAGAACCGATTGGAAGTACGATATCCCTGGTAACAGAAGTTACATAGACTTTTATACGGATGGTTCCAAACTAAACGACCAGGTGGGCTTTGGGGTGTACTCTAAAGATCTAGAACCGGTCATATCGAAAATGTTACCCGACCACTGCAGTGTGTATCAAGCAGAGATCCTTGCAATTAAGGAAGTGGTGTAATGGCTAAGATATAATGTCTTTAAAACGATTGGCATAAATATCTTCTCAGACAGCCAGGCAGCCATTAAATCCCTGGAGAAGGTATTTATGAAAACAAAAACCGCCCTCGAGTGTCGCAGATCTCTCAAAGAGATGGCTGAATAGTTCAAAATTCACCTGTTCTGGGTGCCGAACCACAGATATAACCCAGGGAATTTTAAAGCGGATGAGCTTGCGAGACTAGGAACTACCTTACACATTCCGGGGATACTGGAATGTGTGGGTATGCCTTTAGCGACAACGACAACGAACGATAGATGGTCACAAAAAGGGGGCTGTCAGCACTCCAAAACAATGTGGCCTCATCGAAGCACCGCGATAGTATTTTTGGAGCATTTCTTCGACCAATCGACAAAAGCCTTTTTTTGAGCGATTGACAAATTGTGTGTGATCCACCGCGAAGAAAACTTTTTGACGGTCAAGTGTTCATCTAAAATTGAATGTACGCAAGAGTTGTCCAATCCCGAAATATAAAGGGCAACCCTCGTACGATTTTCGGCCGGACATTGACAGAGAAAATGATTTTCAGCGGCACTGATTCCATGATACCAGCGTCTCCCCATGTTATTGTGTCCTGTTAAAATTTCATGAGGCGGGGTTGCTACTATAGAGACCGTGGAAGGTGTCGCACTGCGGCGCGTCGTCCGGACTCGGCTATTAAAAGGAGGTCCCTTATCATTGAATGTAAGAAGTTTGCCCCTGTGCCTTAATGGAGCGTTCCGGGGCAAATTTGCAAAACTTACCCAAGGAAAATACCTCATAAGTGTCGCCAGCACTAGGAGGGGAAACCACCAGTGACTGTTTTATCTGATGTCCTCGCCGAGATTTCAACCTAGGCCTTTAACGTCAGAAGCTGGTATGAAAAGCTCTGAGCAACTTATTCAACTTATATACTATCATAACCCCTAGGATTCTTGCCGCTTAATACAGCTCCTTAGTTCCAGCGTCTCCTGGTTATACTCGTTTCAAGTTCCGTCCTGCCTCCTCTGAGAGCTCGACGTGATTGGGTGCTTCGAGAGTACTTTGCTCAACCTAGATACCTCACTAGTGCCTTTCAATGTCCCACAGGACTTCGCCCAGGATTTCCTATTCGCTCTTCTCGTCTCCTTGTTGAATCTGCCCAGGGCTTCACCATACCCATCCCAGCGCTATGTCTCTTTTCGCCTTATTAAAGAGCCTCCTACTATTCCTCCTAAGTACCTAACTCTGGTGGCCACTACGATTGGTTCGTCCTTGGCGGAAGTACTACTTCTGGATATGCCTTGCGAAAGGCCTCGTTCTGTTTATCGTCTGCGGCTTTCAGTTTCATTGCGCCCTATATAGGTCCCCTCTGAAACCTATGCCTATTCATAGGTTTTCTAAACCTATCCCAGCAAGTTTTTCTCGAATTTCTGTACGGCTTCCTTGTTCCTATCTAGTGCTCATCCTAAAAACCTATTCTGTAATGGTCCGAAAACATGCTTTGTGTTGGAGACGTTCCAGTTTGAGACTTTAACCGAGTGACAACTCGTCATGAACATTACATCTATAACCTGCTGCCTTATTCTATTTTAGAAGTTAGATATAAAGAAGTTCGTCGACAAACTGTAATTAAACACAGGTAAGAATGTGTTAAGTTTGGTCGCGCCGAATATTGTATACCCTCCACCATGAAAGGAATTTGGTAATTTTGGTAACCTATGCTGGATTCATAGAGGAAGGCACCGAGCAAACTTTCAGTCAAATCGGTTAAGAATTGCGCCCTCTAGAGGCTCAAGAAGTAAAATCGGGAAATCGGTTTGTATGGGAGATATAGTATATTATGAAACGATTGAAACCATATTTAAGAGGTAGATTGAAGGTCGTTGAGCAAAATTTCAGCCGAATCGAATAAGAATTGCGCCCTCTAGAGCCTCAAGAAGTATAAACGCGAGATCGGTTTATCTATGAGCTGTATAACGTTTTGGACCAATTCGGGCCATACTTGACATGACGGTTAAATGTTGTAGGAAAAGCCATTGCGCGAAATATCAGCCGAAACGGATAAATATTGCGCCCTCTAGAGGCTCAAGAAGTCAAATTGGGAGATTGGTTTATATGGCAGCTACATCAAAACAAGGTCCGATTTGGCCCATTTAAAATCCCAGTCGACCTGCAAAAGGCGAGTAAAAGGCATTGCTGTAAAATTTCAAATGGCTAGCTTTATTTGTTCGAATATTAGCGTGCTTTCGACAGACAGACAGACGGAAGGACATGGCTAAATAGACTCAGAATGTCTAGACAATCAAAAAATGTATGTACTTTGTTGCATCTCAGTTAAATTTTCAATGAATTACAAACGGAATGACGAAATACCCCCGTACTATGGTGGAGGGCATAATTACTCACCTCTATGGTTCGTATCCGTGCTTTCTCATAAACTGTGGTGTGCGTTGGAGACACCTCCATGAATAAGGTCGTTGCCCTCGGCCTCACACTATCTGACAAAAACTCGGACCACGGTATGCACATGGCATGTCACTCGTAGCCCACACCTTCGTAGTGCTCACGCAGGCTCGCCCGCTCGTTTGTGTTTTGTTGGAGTTGCCTGCAGTTGAAGTTTTACCTCCTGCCTAGCGCAGCCAACACCACCGCCACGCTCGCACGTTTGTAGTTGGTTTGAACTGCCTGCAGTCGAAGCTTTACCACCTGCCCTGCATAGCCAACACTACTACCTTGCCCTTTCAGGCAAGCAGAGTCTATGGCTAACTGCGATTTATGCTCGCTTCCAAATTTGTTGTTTCCTTGTAGTCCGCCCATTCTCTGCCACGAACCTGCAGCTGCTCTGCCGCCCTGGCTTCCTTTTCGAATTTTACAATTGATGGTGCAAGAGATGATTTGATGCAAAAAGATGCCAACTTTGCACACCTGCTTTCGTCGATGGTACACCATTGGCCCCGGGAACCCTACATCTTTAACACCCTCTACCTTAAACTCAAAATTAGCAAAATTAGGAACCATAGAAAAGAAAGCTTTGCCGTTTATTTACTGAACTGCATTTTGTATAACCATGATCAGAATAGCTAATTTTAAAATAGAGGCAGCAAATCAAAAATCACTTTGCTTTGCATCTCTTCTTAGGCAGAAAGGATATAAGAAAAGATTTGCTCTGCTATGAGAGCGATATCAAGATAAGGTCCGGTTTGGACCACAATTAATTTATATGTTGGAGACCTGTGTAAAATGTCAATTCGTCTAAGAATTGCGCCCTTTGGGGGGCTCAAGAAGTAAAATAGAGATCGATTTATATGGGAGCTGTATCGGGCTATAGACCGATTCAGACCATAATAAACACGTATGTTGATGTTCAAGAGAGGATCCTTCGTACAAAATTTCAGGCAAATCGGATAATAATTGCGACCTCTAGAGGCTCAAGAAGTCAAGATCCCAGATCGGTTTAAATGGCAGCTATATCAAGTTATGAACTGATATAAACCTTATTTGATACAGTTGTTGAAAGAAAAAATAAAAAACGTCATGCAAAATTTCAGCCAAATCAGATAGGAATTGCGCCCTCTAGAAACTCAAGAAGTCAAGTCCCCAGATCTGTATATATATGACAGCTATATCAGGTTATGAACGGATTGGACCATACTTGGCGCAGTTTTTGGATATCATAACAAAACACGTCGTGCAAAATTTCTTTCAAAACGGATAAGAATTGCGCCCTCTAGAGACTCAAGAATTCAAGACCCAGGATCGGTTTATATGGTAGCTATATCAGGTTATGGACCGATTTAAACCATACTTAGCACAGTTGTTGGATATCGTAACAAAACACGTCGTGCCAAATTTCATTACAATCGGACAAGAATTGGCTCTAGAGGCTCAAGAAGTCAAGACCCAAGATCGGTTTATATGGCAGCTATATCAGGTTATGGACCGATATGGCCCATTTGCAATACCAACCGACCTACACTAATAAGAAGTATTTGTGCAAAATTTCAAGCCGTTAGCTTTACTCCTTCGGAAGTTAGCGTGCTTTTGACCGACAGACGGACGGACGGACGCACAGACGGACGGACATGGCTAGATCGACATAAAATGTCACGACGATCAAGAATATATATACTTTATGGGGTCTCAGACGAATATTTCGAGTAGTTATACCTCCCATCCTATGGTGGGGGGTATAATAATAATAAATACTCGTTAAGGCAAAGTCCCAACATTTTATCTGCCCCTTCTGGAACTCCGCCAAGTAAGGACTCAACCATGAATTGTTTCATTAGGTAGTCAGTCACTTGATCAGCCATAGCCATGTGGAGCTACAGGTATGTTTGGCCGGTAACTTCTAAAGTTGATCAAATTTGAGAAAATCTGACTACTGTCCTCTCGGTCGATTATCTGATTTCTAGATCAATAGACTGTATTACCCATAACAACACCTTAAAATTCTAAAGCTTACCTAGTAACCCTGTTCGGATACGGAGTACATGTGATATATGCCCCGCTACAGGCAACCAGATGGGAGAACTGATTGCCCCCCTGAGTACAACCAGTGAATCATCCAGACCAGTGTATTAGCCTGTGTCGTAACACCCATCTGGTACCTACGAGCCTTTGGTACGAATAGAGATCTATGGCAGCATTTCTAACTCAAGACTCCCCTTTCAAGCAACATTTCAGCTTACTGCTCCCAATAACCTTAAGCAATCCTGATGGCAGATTATCGCACGCGGTAGTTTAAAAGTCGGTAATCCAAAGTATGATGCTCAGAACATCAAGTATTTTTTCGAGGGAAAGAATACTCAGGTCATCAGAGTGAGCGCATACCCCGACGCTTCAAGTCTTAACAGAATCCCATCAACCGCAATAATCCACAATACCGGTAATAGCATAAAATGACCCGCGCTGCGTCCAACTTCCGGTCGCATTCACCTTTACGACCACTACTCTTGCTTGTAAAGTACACTTATTTCCCCCAACGCTCACACAAAATAACTCTCAGAAAGATCCATTAAAAATAATTAATTCGATTTCTTTGATGTAATCCATATATAAACCAAGTTCATTATTGTGACGTTTTTAGCTAAAACCATTACTGTGGGTATCCGAGATTCAGCTAGGCTTAGGTTAACACTTTTAACTTGTCCCACTGTTAGTTTGTGAAGATACCACCTATTCTCAACCTTCCATCAATATTTGCTTTCAGTTTTAACCGCAGCTTGTTTAAATATTTGATACCACTGTGCACTACACACAACTAAGGCAGTCATATGAATGCCTTACATGGCAAGACGGTAGTTGCGTTATAAAACATTTCCATCAATATTGGCAATATCGGCAGAAGCTCTATTATTTGTTATGGATGTCAGGTAGACTGTCATAGTGCTCCCATCATGTCGTGGTGTCTGCGCATCATTTTATGGCATGAATGATACGCCAAAGTAATGCTCATTGTTCAAATATTGCATTCTTCAATACATATTTGCTTAAAGAAGCTGAGGTGTTAGTTATTCTGATGTTAATGTTTGATCACCAGTTGTGGACGGATAGTTAAGATGAGTGGCAGTCCGACTAACTGACTGAGCAGTCACTAAAACACAGAACTGAACAGAACCTTACAAGGTCAACCGGGTGGCTGGGCGATTGTGCCAACTCATCGCTGTCATTAGCACACAACTTTTGTTAGGCCAAACCAAGAGCCGTATCCAATTTGCACTAATTAACTGCCTTTTTAGAACTTCTAACTTGTGGCTGGTGTCAACAAATTATTATGTATTACATATTTAGAGAGGAAATGTTTGTCTAAAGTCTAAAGTTACAGAAATGGTGGATAAGTAAATATCATCCAATATCATAGTAATCAGCTCGTATGATTATGTTTAAATTGTTGGAAGCGGAACACTTCAATGCTTTGAAAATGATTGCTTAGGTTGAAAGAGCAGTCTACCAATAAGGTGAGTTCACTTCGGAACCAGTTTAGGTCTAATGTGATATACTAATCAGAAGAATAATAGGAGAAGAAATCACCAAACGATGGATCGAAAAATGAAAGAAAGGGGTGCAGGTATGTATATGAATAACATTCAAATGTAAGTAAAAATGTAAGGTATCCTGCCATGTTAAAACTTCTCTACCAAGTGGTGTCGCTAGGCGGCTCATCGATTGTCTTAAAATTATTTGGCTTAAACTTTAATCGGACTACGCTCATTGATATGAGAGAAGTATCAGCTGTTCTTTAGTGGAATGTTCATGGGAAATTTAGTATTAGTACTAACAGAATAACTAAATTAGTATACCCCCATCTTATGGTGGGGCACCGGTCCTCAAAGGATAGCAAGTCCACCTTCTGGTTCCTCTTTTAGTGCTGGCGACACTCGTGAGATACTTAGCTTGGGTAATAATAAGCCGTGAAAGCTTTTCTACTAAGTGGCGTAGATCTGCGCCAAATCTTTAGGACTCGGAAAAACAAGTAAAAGCGTGTTTATCCGGGCCGAATCTTATATACCCTCCACCATGAATCAAGTTCTTTGAATGGCTTTTTCAAAATATAGTATATGAGCTACAACAAGTTATTGGCCCATATGGACCGTACTTTTCATAGCTGTTAGAAGTCATAGAAGAATACCACCTCAAAAATTTCAGGCAAATCAAGTAAAAAATGTCGCCCGCCAGTAGCTCAGAGTGTTAAATTGGGTGATCGGTTTATATGGCAGTTATATCAGGTTATTAACCGATTTAGACTATACTTAGAACAGTTGGAAGTCATACCAAAACGACATATGCAAAATTTCAACCAAATTGGATAAGTATTGCGCATCAAGTCAAATCAGGGGATCGGTTTATATGGTGGCCATTCAGGTGATTTGCTGATTTAGACCATACTTGGCACAGTTGTTGGAAGTCATTCCTCAACGATATGTGCTCAATATTAGCCACATCGGATAAGAACTGCGACCTCTAAAAGCTCAAGAAGTCTAACCGGGAGATCGGTTTCAATGGCAGCTATATCAGGTTATAAACTGGTTTAAATCATACCCCACAGATGTTGGGAGTAATACCAAACCACCACGTGCAAATTTTCAGCCAAATCGTATACGAATTGCGTCATCTAGAGGCCCAAGAATTCAAGACCAAAGATCGGTTTATATGACAAACCAAAACATGAACCAATTTGGCCCATTTACAATCTAAACTGACCTACACAAATAAGGAAAATTTGTTCCAAATGTCAAGCGCCTAGCTTTAGTTCTACGAAAGACAGACTAACGGACATGGCTAGATTGACTTAAAATGCCATGACGATCAAGAATATATATACATATATTTTATTGGCTCTTAGACGAATATTTCGAGGTGTTACAAACGGAATGACGGAAATAGCAAACCCCCATCTTATGGTGGGGGTTATAAAAAGGTAAAAGCGTGCAAAGTTCAGCCGCGTTCCGTCTTACGTACGCTCCACCATTGATCGAATTAGTCAAAGGATAATGGAAAATAATTTCTATGCTATTGGAGCTATATCAAGTTTTTTTGCGATTTGGGTCATACTTGACTCGTATGTTGGAGACCATGGTAGATGCCATTGTGCAAAATTTCAACAAAACCCGATAATAACTGCGCCCTTAGGGGCTCAAAAAATATAAACGAAAATCGGTTTATTTGGGTGCTATGTGAGGTTTTAAACCCATTCGAGCCATTGTTTGAGGTGAAAGAAAACACACTGTGGAAAATTTCATCTACGCCCTCTAGAGACTGATGAAGTATAACCGGGAGATCACTTTATAAGGGGGCTACATTAAGTTCTACAGCGATTCGAATCATACTTGGCACATCTGTCGAATGTTTGAGAAAACGTTACAGTACAAAGTCTTCAAAATCCGATAAGAATTGCCCTCTATAGAGGCTCAAATAGTATAATCGGGAGATCGGTTTATGCGGGAGCTATATCGGAATATGGACTGATATAGCCCTTTTACAATTCCGAACGACCTAAACTGATGGGAAGTATTTATGCAAAATTTCAAGTGCCTAGATTTACTCCTTCGAAAGTTGGTCTGCTTTCCCAGACAGACAGACAGGGGGACAGACAGACAGACAGGTGGACGGACAGACAGACAGGTGGACGGACAGACAGACAGACGGTGGAACAAACGGACAGACAGACAGGTGGACGAATGGACGTACATGGCAATATGGACTAAATATGTCATGGCGATCAAGAATATATCTATTTTGCTGGGACTTAATCTAATATTTCGATGTGTTACTAACGGAATGATGATATTAGTATACCGACATTCTATGGTGTGTATGGAGGCTGTAAAAAGGAGTTCCGTTATTATTGAGCTTAAAATTGTATCGAACCCCCAAAAACACTCATATATCGGTGTATATCGGACATACATATATACACATATATTCGGAAGTTCACACTGGGGGTCCTTACCACCCTGAGAAGTCCACACCACCCTGTCGACTCCTAAAATCTCCATGGAAACATCGACCTCAAATAAAGTCTTTTAAGAATGGAGTACATCTAACATCCAAACTTGACCCAAAACCCTCCGAGCGAAAGGCATTTATATTGTTATACTATTATTCAAGCGGTATACATGTACTATCTTCGTAGGAAGGTATTTCACAAAAAGCTCTTTAATTATCAAAAATAAATATTCAAAGGATAATTTTGTTCCACATAAAGTAAAAGAAGGCGCAGCGTAGCGGGCCCGGTTCAGCTAGTAAAGTATATACATTGTTGATCAGCGTAAAAATCTAAGACAAGCTAGCCATGTCCGTCCGTCTGTCCGTCTGTCTGTTGAAATCACGTTACAGTCCTTAAACACAGAGATATTGAGCTGAAATTTTGCACAGATTCTTTTATTGTCCACAAGCAGGTTAAGTTCGAAGATGGGCTATATCGGACTATATCTTGATATAGCCCCCATATAGACCGATCCGCCGATTTAGGGTCTTAGGCCCATAAACGACACATTTATCACCTGATTTTGTTGAAATTTGGGACAGTGAGTTGCGCCTTTCGACGTCCTTCTTCAATTTGGCCCAGATCGGTTCAGATTTGGATATAGCTGCCATATAGACCGATCCGCTGATTTAGGGTATTAGGCCCATAAAAACCACATTTATTATCAGATTTTGCTGAAATTTGGGACAGTGAGTTGTTTTAGGCACTTCGACATCCTTCTCCAATTTGCTCCAGATCGGTTCAGATTTAGATATAGCTGCCATATAGGCCGATCTCTCGATTTAAGGTTTTGGACCCATAAAAGCCACATTTATTATCCGATTTTGCTGAAATTTGGGACTGTGAGTTGTGTTAGGCCCTTTGACATCTTTCTTGAATTGTTCCGTTCCGTTATTATTGAGCTTAAAATTGTATCGGACTTCCAAAAACACTCATATATCGCTGTATATCGGACATACATTTATACACATATATTCGGAAGTTCACACTGGGGGTCCTTACCACCCTGAGAAGTCCACACCACCCTGTCGACTCCTAAAATCTCCATGGAAGCATCGACCTCAAATATATAAATAAATGTCCGTCCGTCTGACCGTCTGTCTGTTGAAATCACGTTACAGTCCTTAAAAATAGAGATATTGAGCTGAAATTTTGCACAGATTCTTTTATTGTCCACAAGCAGCTTAAGTTCGAAGATGGGCTATATCGGACTATATCTTGATATAGCCCCCATATAGACCGATCCTACGATTTAGGGTCTTAGGCCCATAAAAGACACATTTATCACCTGATTTTGTTGAAATTTGGGACAGTGAGTTGCGCCTTTCGACGTCCTTCTTCAATTTGGCCCAGATCGGTTCAGATTTGGATATAGCTGCCACATAGACCGATCCGCTGATTTAGGGTATTAGGCCCATAAAAGCCACATTTATTATCCGAGTTTGCTGAAATTTGGGACAGTGAGTTGTTTTAGGCACTTCGACATCCTTCTCCAATTTGCTCCAGATCGGTTCAGATTTAGATATAGCTGCCATATAGACCGATCTCTCGATTTAAGGTTTTGGACCCATAAAAGCCACATTTATTATCCGATTTTGCTGAAATTTGGGACTGTGTGTTGTTGTAGGCACTTCGACATCCTTCTCCAATTTGCTCCAATTTGCTCCAGATCGGTTCAGATTTAGATATAGCTGCCATATAGACCGATCTCTCGATTTAAGGTTTTGGACCCATAAAAGCCACATTTATTATCCGATTTTGCTGAAATTTGGGACAGTGAGTTATGTTAGGCCCTTCGACATCATTCTTCAATTTGGTACAGATCGGTCCAGATTTGGATTTAGCTGCCATATAGACCGATCTCTCGATAAAAGGTTT